>NW_026739490.1:5064300-5145618 GCF_022355385.1 Mustela nigripes
GAGCCCGATGTGGGACTCGATCCCAGGACCCTGAGATCATGACCTGAGCCGAAGGCAGCGGCCTAACCACTGAGCCACCCAGGCGCCCTGTAATTTAATTTTTTAAAAGACTTTATTTTTAAGTAATCTCCACACCCAACATGGGGCTCTAACTTATAATCCTAAAATCAAGAGTTGCATGCTCTACCGACTAAGCCAGCCAGGTGCCCCTGCAAATTTACTTTAATATAAATCATAAGGGGTGCCTTGGTGGCTCAGTTGAGCATCAGACTCTTGGTTTCAACTCAGGTCATGATCTGAGGGTCTTGGGATCAGCCCCACATCACACTCAGTGCAGAGTCTGCTTCTCTCTCTCCCGTCCCCTCTGCCCCCTTGCTACCCCCCATGCCCTGCAGCTCTCTCTCTCTCTCTCCCAATTAAATCTTTAAAAAAACAAAAAAAGAAAGAAAGAAAAAAAGAAATACAAGAGAAAAAGTATTTGATTAAAAAGATGTATCTGAAAAAAATAAATAAATAAAAAGATGTATTTGGAGTTGGCTTTAGATAGTCCCAAAAGTGTCTGAGAGGGGGAAGGGAAAGATGAAAAGAAAATGACAGTATTGATCTTTAGTGCAGTTCAGGAAGAAGTACATGGGTGTCCGCTAAATTACTCTGTTTAACATTTCTTTTAGAGATTTTATTTATTTGACAGAGATCACATGTAGGCAGAGAGGCTGGCAGAGGGGAGGAGGAATCAGGCGCCCCACTGAGCAGAAAGCCCGATGCGGGGCTTGATCCCAAGACCCTGGGGCTCAATCCCAAGACCCCCGGATCATGACCTGAGCCGAAGGCAGAGGCTCTAACCCAGTGAGCCACTCAGGTGCCCCCATTTGAACTTTTTCTTAATAAAATATTTTAACCTCCAAAGTACTGAAGCAAACACTGCAACACAACAACAATTTTTTTTTTTTTAAAGATTTTATTTATTTATTTGACAGAGAGAGATCACAAGTAGGCAGAGAGGCAGGCAGAGAGAGAGAGGAGGAAGCAGGCTCCCTGCTGAGCAGAGAGCCCGATGCGGGACTCGAAACCAGGACCCTGAGATCATGACCTGAGCAGAAGGCAGCGGCTTAACCCACTGAGCCACCCAGGCGCCCCACAACAACAATTTTTAAGCCCAGGTGGTGATGCTGTACTTTTTGTATGCCTGAAGATGTCCCTAGTAAAAGGTTAAATTCAATTCCCAAGAAAGAAGTGAGCACTTACGATTCTCCAGTGTTCCAGGGAATGAAGTTCAGATGAGGCCTGAGATCTGTCCACTCAAGTGACAGAATGTCACTAAGAACAAGGTGCTCGGACCAGAGTGAATGATTAGTAGGAAGAGAGAAAACAGAAGGAAATGCAGATGGTGGTCTATCGACCGTTGGCTGGAATGGGCAGAAAAGGATGCAGTGACAAGGAGGGACCTGTGGAATGGGGGAGTTTATTTTTTGTTAGGACAGGGAGATACAGATCAAATTTCTAGGACCCATCCCAGAGATAAGGGAGTATGTCTGACCATGGAAGCTTTGCATAGCCAGCATCTCAGGTGATTCTGAGCAAGGGGTCCTGGACAACAGCTGGAGAAACACTGTGACTGAGGAAGCGTGTGGGTAGATGGCACATGGTTTCTGGGAGGACAGGGGGACAGAGGCACAGCTCCTCACTGGGTCAGGTTTGGTAGCGGGAAGCCTAGGCCCTTCTATGCAGACTTCCAGTTCTCTCAGAAGCACGAGGCAAAGTCAGCTGTTGAGAGAAGGGGCCAAGGAGACTATGATTTTCAGTATTTCCAAGTTAACTTCATTGTTTCTTTGTGTAATCTTTTAAAAGGAAAAGCAGAGCCCTTGCGGTAAGTGTAGGCTGAACCCCCCCAAAAAAGACTAAGAGGGCCCAGCTGAGGCTGGGGGGCATTGAGTTGCTGTCGTCCCAACTACCTGTGTGTGGGCTGCCCGGCAGCAGTGAGCAGCAGCCTAAGCACAGGTGGAGATGGTGAGTGGCTGGCACACTGGGAGGTGGCTCTGTCTCAGGCAGGAGTAACCGAAGGACAAAGGAACAAGGTTGTCAAGGAAAAGACAAGAAACTGAAATGACTGACTGCAGCTGTACTCCAAGCTGGACAGGGAGGGACACATTTATAGAAGGGGGCTCTGCTCGTACATACGAAGAGAACAAAGGGTTCCAGGGATGGGGATCCCGGTGAGGTCCAAGGACAGGTGGATCAGGAGGTATCAGAGTACCAGTGAGGACAGGAGCCTACGGTCGGATGGGGGCTGCCTGAATTGAATGCTTCCGAGGCAAAGCAATTCTGGCAGAGCACAGGCGCCGGGTGGAGGGTGGCTGATGTAGATAAAATCACTCGAGTAGAGCTCAAGGAACCCTGAAGCCAGGTGGGCCCTTAAATCACTCTGGAAAGAGCAGGGATGCACAGGAGGCTGTCCCAACAGTTGGCCAGAGATGTGGTTCAGGAGGATGGCAGCAACACAGACCTGGCTGGGAAGGAGGCAGAGCCCCTCCCAAGGGGGCCAGAAGTAGTGAAGAGCAACAAAACACGGACTACCTCTCCAGGTCTTGGAGGTAAAGAAAGCTTCTCAGGGACAGTTGGGTGACTCAGGCTGTGCCTAAAGGGTGGCACTGGGTCTGCAGAGGCAGAGTGGAGGGCAACAGGGAGGGTGGCCTCTCAGAAGAGCCTAGGGGTAGGGACTCTTGTAAGGACAGCCATACGTTCAATGAGGAAGACCAGTCACAGTTTCCTCCTCTACTCCCAGTTCCTGGAAGTGGAAATCTCAGCAGCAGTAAACGGACCCTGGATTCCAATACCAGGAAATCACTAAACCTAGCAGTCCTCGTAGTCTCGGTTCTAGCCCCTCCCCTCTCCATCCCTCCCTTCAGACACTGAAGAAATCCCTGTGGCTGTGGAGCTGAACTTCTGGAAAAGTACGTTCTGCTGCAGCGCAAGCAGAGCCCTTGAGTGAAAATAGGTGATCTCCAGCCTTTGCCTCCAGGGTCTAAGCTGGACTACTGGACCACTGGGGTGGAAGAGGCACATCAGGTCTAGCCTTGGGGAATAATCTATTCCAAATCCTAAAGCCCAAGAGAGTTCATCAGCACCCCTGAAATCCTTTGACTCCAATTTGCCTCAAAAATAAATACTCTATGGGGCACCTGGGTGGCTCAGTGGGTTAAGCCTCTACCTTCGGCTCAGGTCATGATCCCAGGGTCTTCAGATGGAGCCCTACATCAAGCTCTCTGCTCAGCAGGGAGCCTGCTTCCCCCCTCTCTCTCTCTGCCTGCCTCTCTGCCTACTTGTGATCTCTGTCAAATAAATAAATAAAGTCTTTATAAATAAATAAAGAAATACTATGGGGGCGCCTGGCTCACTTAACTGGTGGAGCGTGCAACTACTGATCTCAGGGTTGTGAGTTTGAGCCCCATTCTGGGTGTGGACATTACTTAAAAATAAAATCTTAAAAAAAAAAAAATACTACACTGGGGCGCCTGGGTGGCTCAGTGGGTTAAAGCCTCTGCTTTTGGCTCAGGTCATGATCCCAGCATCCTGGGATCAAGCCCCGCATTGGGCTCTCTGCTCGCCACCTAGGCGTCCCTCAAATAAATAAAATCTTAAAAAAAAAAAAAAAAAAAAACACTGAAAAGAAATCTAAAAAAATAAATAAAAATTTAAAAAAATACTACTAAAGAGCTCCTGCACATTGTCACTGGAATTTTTTTTTAAGGATCTTTTTTTAAGATTTTATTTATTTATTTGACAAGGAGAGAGAGAGATCACAAGTAGGCAGAGAAAAATTCCAGCAACAATGTACAGGAGCTCTTTAATAGTACTTTTTAAAAATTTTTTATTTATTTTTTAAAATTTCTTTTCAGTGTAGTATTTTTTTTAAGATTTTATTTTTTTAATTTTTTATTTTTTCCAAAGATTTTATTTATTTGCCAGAGAGAGAGAGAGAGCATGCGCAAGCGAGCACAGGCAGACAGAGTGGCAGCAGGCTCCCGGCCAAGCAAGGAGCCCGATGTGGGACTCGATCCCAGGACGCTGGGATCATGACCTGAGCAGAAGGCAGCTGCTTAACCAACTGAGCCACCCAGGCATCCCTTAAGATTTTATTTTTAAGTAATGTCCACACCCGGCATGGGGCTCAAACTCACAATCCTGAGATCAATAGTTGCACGCTCCACCAGTTAAGGGAACCAGGCACCCCCATAGTATTTCTTTATTTATTTATAAAGATTTTATTTATTTATTTGACAGAGATTACAAGTAGGCAGAGAGGCAGGCAGAGAAAGAGGGGGGAAGCAGGCTCCCTGCTGAGCAGAGAGCCTGATGCGGGGTTCAATCCCAGGACCCTGGGATCATGACCTGAGCCGAAGGCAGAGGCCCAACCCACTGAGTCACCCAGGCGCCCTGTTGCTGGAATTTGAAATGGTGTGCTTGCCATGGAAAAAAGAGTCTGATAGTTCTTCAAATAAATAAACACAGAATAACCTGTGATCCAGCAAGTCTATTCAGGTTATATATCCAAAAGAACTGAAAATAGTCTCAAAGGGACATTTGTACACCCATGTTCATAGCAGCATTCATACTAGCCATGAGATAGAAGTAACCCAAGTATCCATTGATGAATGACTGCATAAATAAAATGTTATACATGTACAAGAGAATATTATTCAGCCATAAGAAGGAATGAAATTGACACAGGCTATCATATGAATAAGCCTTGAGGACAGGAAAGTATGCTAAGTGAAATAAACCAGTCACAAAGAGGCAAATACTTTCCACTTCCACTTCCACACTTTCACTTATATGAACTATCTACAGTAGTCAAATTCATAGAAAAGGAAAACAGAATGGCCGCTACCAGGGCTGGGGGAGGGGGAACATGGGGAGTTATTATCTCATGGATATAGAGTTTCAATTTTGCAAGATGAGAAAGTTCTGGAGATTTCACTGCACAACATGAATATACTTAACACTCCTGGACTATCCTTTAGAATGGTTAAGGTAGTGAATTTTATGTTATTATATTTAACGACAATTTTTTAAAAGCTTATTTTTATGTTTTATTTTGAGGGGGAGGAATAGAGGGAGGGAGGGAGACAGAGAGAGAGAATTGAACGCAGACTCCCCAGTGAGCAGGGAGCCTGACGTGGGGCTCGATCTGAGATCATGACCCAAGCTGAAACCAAGAGTCGGATGACCAACCGACTGAGGCACCCAGGGACGCCTAACCACAGTTTTTTTAAATGTTCACGTTTAGGGACACCTGGCTGGCTCAGTCAGTAGAACACGTGATTCTTGCTTTTGGGAGTTTAAGTTTGAGCCCCACGTTGGGTATAATTTAAGGTTTTTAAAAAATTTTTTAAAGATTTTATTTATTTATTTGACGGACAGAGATCACAAGTAGGCAGAGAGGCAGGCAGAGAGAGAGGAAAGAAAGCAGAGCCCGATGCGGGACTTGATCCCAGGACCCTGGGATTATGACCTGAGCTGAAGGCAGAGGATTTAAGCCACTAAGCCACCCAGGTGCCCTAAAAATAAAATCTTTTAAAAAGTTTGTGTTTAGGGCGCCTGGGTGGCTCAGTGGGTTAGGCCGCTGCCTTCGGCTCGGGTCATGATCCCAGGGTCCTGGGATTGAGGCCCGCATCGAGCTCTCTGCTCAGCAGGGAGCCTGCTTCCTCCTCTCTCTCTGCCTGCCTCTCTGCCTGCTTGTGATCTCTCTCTGTCAAATAAATAAATAAAATCTTTAAAAAAAAAAAAAAAGTTTGTGTTTATATGTTACTCCCCCCCCCAAAAAAAATCCCTACTAAAATAGTCAACCTCTCTTCTAAGAAGAGTTTCAGGAGTACATAATGTATCTTGTCTCCTTTCTCTTACAGTGAGGGATGTTTCTACTAAAGTACCTGAAGCAATGTGTCCAAAACCAAGGTAAACCTTTCCCCCAACACTCACTCTTCCTTTTTTGTCTTAAGCCAAAAGCCCAGTCATCCTCAATTTCTTGCTCTACTCCTTTCTACCCAGTGCAACCCATCACAATTTCCTTTAATTTTGTCCCCTAAATACTTCTCTGATGCATCCCTTTCTATTTCCAACATCTCTGCCCCAGTGCTCTCCACCATCAACTTCTCTCAGGCATATTCCACCCTTGTGTCCATATTTGCTTGCTCCTTCCAAAACGGTCTTATTTACACACATACACTCCCGGCAATCCAAACACACTGGCTCTGTTTAGAAGATTGAGAGTGTCCTTGTCTTTCCTGCCTCAGGACCTTTGTATATGCTTCTTTCATCACACTCCCTGCACCTCCATTTACTCATTCCCTGGATAGGGTATTATTGTTTCTTTCATTAAGTCTTCTTACCTCTAACCTCCCAGTGTACTATATATACTCTCTTAGGACCTTATATCTCTCCTTTACACTGATTATGATTAAATAAATACTAAGTCATTAATGGTTATCAACTGTGTCTCCTGCTGGCTGTAAGCTCTATGAGAGCAGACAGAGTCCATGTCTTTTTATTGGTTGATATACACTCAGGGTTGGGCAAAATTAACTAACAGGATTAATCCAAGGTTGGGTTTTAAGATAAAAATGGCTTAAATTCTGGATTCCTATAAAAACTAGTAACCATTCCCTCTCATTCCCTTCCCAAATTCAGTGAGCTTTCCAGAACATTACTTACATCACAAAAGAATCTTGACCTGCAGACAGGACTCAAAATGCAATACTTACATCAGTCATTCATTCACTTATTGGAACATGCCCTGCCATAAAGCTATGAACAAATATGAATAAAACTAAATAGTTGCATTTAAAATATTTCCACTCTGGTGAAGTTAGAATATGCTGTATGTTTCCCGATTTACAACAACAACAACAACCAAAACCAAAACCTCTCTGCTTTAACACAGGTTCTAGAAGAACAACGGATTCAAAGCCTGGCTCCACCACTTACCTGGTGACCTGGCCACCTAACCTCTCTGTGCCTCAGGAAGATGGAGCTAATGACACATACCTCATAGGGTCTTGAAACAAACAAGTTAATACATATAAAATACTTAACATAGTGTCTAGTACACAGTCCCTCTGTCAGCAAAAGTCATATATCCTCCAGAGCAAGGCTTAGACTTCTACTCTTTCTGGCAGCACAGCACAGGTAAGGGGAGGCTACCCAGACAGGTCATGTCTACAGCAGGCATTCCACACTTACACTCATTTAAATCTTTCCTGGTATACCAATAAAGCTAAGACTGCATGTGATAAAGAGGAGCTCTGTGGTAATGAGGTCATTGTCTTCAGCATTCTCTGATTTAACAAACCTGTGTGGTCACATGTATTTTCCAAAATAATACGAGTTAATATTTTTTAAAGTGTATGATGTGCGAAACACTAAGTTACGTGGCTACTTTTGTCTGATATACCTTCTCTGCAAAAACAGTTGAAATCATTGTTATTTCCTACTGACTTTACTGCTTTTTAAATTAAATTTCTGCATTTTCATATTGCATATTTCATAGGCACATTTATAAGACAGAAGAATTACAAATAAACAACAAATGCAAAGGATCTCTAAAAATCGCCATACAGTTTCACTAACACAAGAGTACTTTGTGTTGAAATATGACCCCAACACAGTATCTTCATGACCTTTAGTTGAAATCACTAAAGTATTTTTAAAACTTTATTGGGCAAGTACTATATAACAGGCACTGTTCTATGAGCACTGGACAGAGATAAACAGAATGTTGGCCCTCAAGGAACTTAGTTTAGCAAAAGAAACCACATGCAAATATTGCCCTACTGCGCCTTCCATAACAGACAGCAACACCGGCCAGAGAGACCTAAAGGAAAGTCAGCTGACTCTACTGGGACTGGATCAGGGAAGGTTTCAGAAAGAACCCTTGAGCTAAGCCCTGAAAGATGAGCAAAAATTTTCCAGTGAGATAAAAAGACCAATGGCAGTACCCAGAGAAGTAACTGCAGGCTGGATGCAAACATGGAAAGCCATGAAACATCGTGGTGTATTGGGGTTCTGTAATTCTGTGCAACTGGAATACAAGACTTGGGTAGGAGAGGGGCAGACGGCGCTGGAGATAAACAGAGACTGACTTACAGATGTTCCAAAAGGAGTTTGTATTTTACCCCACAAAAAAGTGGCGCCGCTGAAAAGTCCTATTATTACCTATCAGGGTAATAATGTGATCGGTTTACACTTCACATCAATAGTTTGGGGCTCGGGGCCCCTGGGTGGCTCAGCCGTTGAGCTTCTGCCTTTGGCTCAGGTTATGGTTCCAGGGTCCTAGGATAGAGCCCCGCATCGAGTTTCCTGCTTAGCGAGAGGCCTGCTTCTCCCTCTTCCACTCCCCCTGCTTGTGTTCCCTCTCTTCCTCTCTCTCTCTGTCAAATAAATAAATGTGTGTGTGTGTATATATAGTTTAGGATATATATATATATATATATATATATATAGTTTAGGACTCTACGACTCCCGTGAGAGGGTTACCCCAAGCTAAGCGTCCTCACAGGCCCTACCCCTGGATTCGCCCCTCTCTCCCAGTTTGCTGTTACCCCGCCCGCCGTGCGATCCCGCCTCCCGCGGAGCGCCACTGTAGTCTAACTTTGGCAGCACTTCCCCACAGGAGACTGGACACTCGCTGTCACCCACAGGCCGTCTCCCTCAAACGTGATCTGAGCATCCTTCCGGAGGCTGACAGATCTCAGCTTCAGCTTTGGGCTCTCTCTGCCCCTACTCGTGTGACCGTGATGTGACTGCCTCAGTTTCCTTCCTGGAGCTGGGGAAGGCCCGGCCCCCAGGCCATTAGGCGGCTGTGCGTTCAGCGGTAGACGCTGCGGGGGAGCCCGCGAGGGACGGACCCCAGCGACCACAGTGACGAGGGCGCGCGCTGCCGGCTCCGCCCGAAGACTCAAGCCAGCGGGCGAGCGGGGTATGCCGGGCGGTGGGCAGGAGGGCGGGGCGGCTCACCGGTAAAAGGCAGAGTCCCCAAGCGGGTTCCAGTTTGCCGTGTAGCAGTCCATGGCTGGTGCAGGTGGTGGCTGGGAAGCGCCGAGGGGACACCCGCCTAGCACGGGCTCCGGACCGGCACTTCCGCTTCCGCCCGTCCGGGTCACGTGGCGAGGCTGCCGCCACGGCCATCACCAGTGTGGGCAGCTACATTCGGCCGCCGCCGCGCCCCCGCCCACACCCGGGCCTCGTGGCCGCCCGGGTGGGCTCGGCCCTGGCTCCCACCCTCCGTCGCGGTCCACCTCGCCGCCTTCCTGTCCCCTCGGGCGCCGGGGGTCGCGCAGGGCGGGACATGGGTGACCGGAAGTGGCTGCTGTGAGCGTCGCCGCCCGGGGCGCCAAGGCCCGAGGCGCCGTCGGGGCCGCCGCGACGCACGCATGGAGAGCGCTGGGCGCCGGGCTGCGCGCCGACGGCTAACCGGGACGCACGGGTTCTGCCGGGCGCGGGCTGTGCAGAACCGACTGGCGTCCCGGGGCGGAGGAACATGAGGCTAGGCCTGGGGCCCTCAGAGGGCAAGGCGCGCAGTGCGCGGCCCTGCCCCGGGCGTGGGTGAACGGTGCGGCGCCCCGGGACTGGGTAATTGGCGCTAGCGGGCGCGCGCATGCGCGGGGCGGTGGCGGGCACGTGGCGGGGCGCAGGGCGGCGCCGCGCGGGAAGAGCTTCGGTGCCCTGGTGGCCCGCGGGCTGGCGACCCCCTGCCTCCGGTGCCAGGTGGGACTGAGGCAAGACGCCACCACGGGTCCCACTCTGCCGCCGCTACCTCGTCTCGGTAGCCCTGAGCAGCCGGGGAGGGGCCGGCGCAGGTCTCATTTATCCCGGGGCGGGCCCTGGGGCCGACCTGTCCTGAGTCCCCGCCCGCGCGCGGCTTAGTGGCCTCTCCCCGCAGCCCATCATTAGCCGCGGAGGCATGGTCTTCTGTCTGGAGAACGAGGAGCCGCGCCTCCCCCTGCGAAGCGCCATGGTCCACTTCCAGGCCTCGGAAGTCCAGCAGCTGCTACACAACAAGTTCGTGGTCATCTTGGGGGACTCAAGTGAGTGCCCCTCTAGGTTCACACTACCCAGCCCCGGACCTTCAGTCTGTTTTCGATGACTGGACCCTTTGTCTCGCACCCAAACCTTTCTGACCCCGAGTCTGTTCCAGTCCAGGGGGTTTTCCGTCTTTGATTTCCCTATGCACCTTCCACAGGTGTCCTGATCGATGTAGTCCGACACATTTTTTACCCCATCCTTGCTCAGCATTTTTCACCCTGACAGTCTCCCATACTTTCCTTCATGGGAGCAGTGGATTGTGTTGTCTGTTTTCTGGGTGACTTGGCCAGCTGACTTCCGCCTGGTGATCTGGGGCCACTGTGTACTAAGTTGGGGGTAGTGTATCCCGTGAAGGCAGAGGTGGTACCAGGATTTTTTTAACGTCAACTTTTCTCCTGCCTTTGTAATGAACTCCACAGTGGTGGTGTTGGGCAGCCCCATCCTTGGGAAGATGGAAGGCCTGGATTTAGGAGGAGCTAGGGTGGGATGAAGCTTGTCTTAGCTTTAGGATCTCTGTCTCCCTGTAGTCCAGCGGGCTGTGTACAAAGACCTGGTGCTCTTGCTCCAGAGGGACTCACTGCTCACAGCTGCCCAGCTGAAAGCCAAGGTGAGGGAAGCTTGGTAGCCATGCCAGTGGTGGGTGGGCACAGACCCTGGCCTGGCAGGGCCTTCCTCCCTAGCATGGGTCTGACCATCTGGGGGCCGGGGGTGGGCAGGGGGAGCTGAGCTTTGAACAGGACCAGCTGGTGGCTGGGGGTCAGCTGGGCGAGCTACACAATGGAACGCAGTACCGGGAGGTTCGCCAGTTCTGCTCGGGTTCTGGCCACCACCTTGTGCGCTTCTACTTCCTCACCCGCGTTTACTCCGAGTACCTCGAGGGCGTCCTGGAGGAACTGACCTATGGGCCTGCCCCGGACCTGGTGATCATCAACTCCTGCCTCTGGGATCTCTCCAGGTTGGGGCAGCGGGAGAGGGAAATAGTGGTTGGGGGGTGGAGGTACAGCTCAGAGGCTGTCCACCCTGTGCTCTTGCCCACCCTATGTGCTGTCTGACAGGTATGGCCGCTGCTCAATGGAGAGCTACCGGGAGAACCTGGAGCGGGTGTTTGTGCGCATGGACCAGGTGTTGCCAGACTCGTGCCTGCTGGTGTGGAACATGGCCATGCCCTTGGGGGAGCGTGTCACTGGGGGTTTCCTTCTGCCAGAGGCAAGTGACGGAGGCCCTTCAGGATGGGGGAGGAGGCAGCTGTTAGATAAGAGGTCCTTCCCTCCCGACCCTGCTTCATTGTGCAGCTCTTAGATGCTGCACTTTCTTACTCAGCTCCAGCCCCTGGCGGGGTCTCTGCGGAGGGATGTGGTTGAAGGGAACTTCTACAGCGCAACACTGGCAGGGGACCACTGCTTTGATGTCCTCGACCTCCACTTCCATTTTCGGCATGCGGTACAGCACCGTCACCGGGACGGTGTCCACTGGGACCAACACGCTCACCGCCACCTCTCACACTTGCTTCTGACCCACGTGGCCGACGCCTGGGGTGTGGAGCTGCCCAAGCGTGACTATCCCTCTGGTGAGCCCTGCCACAAGTGGGTAGGAGAATGATGCAGAGGGGTTTCTTAGAGTATAGGGCTCAGACCCAGAATAGGACAGAGGTACTCAGGGAGTAGAGGCCTCTCAAAAGTCTGTTGTGGCTCCCGAGTGCACCTTTCTCATCCCCTGGGGAGGGTGAGATCACAGGAACAGCGTTTTGATCCAAGTTCTGGTTCTGTGTGGGCTAGCATATAGTCATCTCTGCACATGAGTGAGTATATATAAGCTTTGAGCACATAAGGCAGCATGTCAAAAGACTCCTATCCCACAGATGAATAGGAAAGAAATGGGGGGACTTCTAGCTAGGCATGGGGGCTGGGGGTAGAAAGACGGAAATGGAAGAAGGGCAATCATGCAATGTTACAGAAGCAAAGAAGCCCCTCACATGGTGCTGTCAAGCCTCTCAGTTCCTGCCCGCTCGCAAAAGGAGTGTGGTGGCTGTTTGCATGTGTGCTTTCCCCCTGGATCATGTCCTCAAAGGGCAAGGTTCCTACCTTGTTGCCAGCTCGTTCCTTTTGGCCTTGGGGTCTGGTACAGTTGCTGTGTCCATAGTATGTGCAGGATAGAGTTTGTTGAGTTGGGGGTACGAGTCATGTTAGAAGGCTGTTACAGCAGCACTAGAGCAAGTGAGGGCACAGAGAAGCCAGGAATGTCACGGAGGTAATCTGGGACTTGGTAGCCAGGCGTTGGATCCTTGGGGAGGTGGATTAGAACTTTGATTATATAATGGCTCAGTTTCCTTGTTATCCCCAGCAAAGAGAGGGATGCCCTAATGCTTGTAAGGCTAGTTCGTGGTGGCTTAGGTCTTCTGAATCCAGTTTGAAGCTCCAGAAGTAGGGAGGTGAAAAGGAAGAGTTGGGTGGGAAGATGTGATTGGTGAGTTTGGTCCAGGCAGACCTCTGACGTGCTCTGGAAATGTGGGGCTGTGGGTCTCAGAGTCAACTGTGAAGGAGAGAGCAGAAGCAGGGCCATGCTGTGGAGTTGGAAGGGAAGAGGGGCTGATGTTGTAAACAAAAGGACCTGAGGGCAGAGACACTATCAGGGAGGACAGGGGCTCTTAGTCATTTAGTATGACTGGCAGGAAGAGAGGAAGTGGTTACATTTAGTCAGAAAAGTGCTGAAGGAGTGAAGCAGGGTTTAGAGGCGGGAGCGGTTGATGAGAGAATGGGAACTGGGCAGAACACTCCGTGTGGAAGTTTGGAAGGCACAGGACTGCTGGGAGAAGAGAGGGACAGGGTCTCATGTTGTCCAGAGAAAAGACTTCTTAGAAGGCTCATTTTTTGGTCTGTGGGGAGGAGCTGGGAGAAGAAAAAGCTACAGATACAGGAACCAAGCATACAAAAAGAGAAGGCTCTAGAGGGGAGCATAAGGTTAGAACAAAAGCAGATCTATGACTCTGAGAAAGGCAAAGAAGAAGGAACATACACTGGGCTTAGCCTGCAATGAGACAGTGTGAGGAAGACAGGGTAGGAAGCAGAGGGTGCCCCGTCCTGGTGGCCCTATTCTCCAAGAGGAGGAAAGAGGTTTAAGAGTGCGGACAACCAGAATTCTGGGCAGCCTGGCTCTCAGGCCTAAAACAAACAACCATCCCGTTCTTAGACCCGTGGACTGAGGACTGGCCAGAGCCGGATCATCTGTTCCAGGGGAGCCATGGGCAGCCCCCAGACTTCGGGGAGCAACTGGCCTTGCCCCCACCCCAACCCTCTCCCCTGCCCCCTCCCATGCCTTTCCCCTACTCCATTCCTCAGCCCTCGCCACCTCCCTTGTTTCCACCCCTGCCCCAGGACACCCCTTTTTTCCCAGGCCAGCCCTTCCCACCCCACGAATTCTTCAATTATAATTCAACAGAAGACTTCTCGATGTCATCCCACTTAGGTAGGTGCCTCCACAGACCTCCCTTTCCACCTCTCCCAGCCTCCCTGTGCACCTTCCCCCACCTAGCCTCCCATCCCCAGGTGGACTGAGAGGAGTTCGGTAGCTCCTTGTGCCCCCAGGATTGGGTCCAGTCACTGCTGGATCTACAGCATCTGTAGACTCATTAATCAACCATTGATTGTCACAGTCTGCTGGTTCAGTGGAAGGGGAAGTGGTGTTGCCATT
The DNA here is from genome assembly GCF_022355385.1 of Mustela nigripes. Classification (NCBI taxonomy): domain Eukaryota; kingdom Metazoa; phylum Chordata; class Mammalia; order Carnivora; family Mustelidae; genus Mustela; species Mustela nigripes. Next base: position 5,078,068 of record NW_026739490.1, read on the forward strand.
TTGTAGATGGGGAAACTGAAGCCCAGAGAAGCTCACCCTGGAGGACTAAAGCTGCTCGGAGGCAGAGCTGGGCTCACTTGGTCAGAGCCCACTCTCTGATAATGGCTGGTTCTTTTGTAGGATGTGGCCCTGGAGTGAACTTTGTGCCTGGCCCCCTGCCACCTCCAGTCCCTGGCCCTGTCCCCCATGGTCAGCACCGGGGCCCAGTGGTCCACCGGGGGATGCCACGCTGTGCTCCCAGCAGCCCCTATCACGTGCCGAGGATGGGGGGGCCCTGCAGGCAGCGGCTCAGACACTCAGACAGACTGATCCACACAAATAAACTGGACAGACAGCCTCCTGCCCATTCGGGGACATGGCCTGGGTAGACTGGATCTTGGACTGGGGCTGGATATGCCAATGGCCCTACAGGGTCTGCTTGCCATCCCCAGTGCTGGGTCAGGGTGTCTGTTATGCCTGGCATTGTTCTTGTCCATTGCTGTCACTAATAAAAGCATGGAAGAACAGAGTGGCATCTTCCTGTATGAGGGGATGGGTTTCCCAAACCATGATCTGAAGTGTTGGGGAGCTGCCTCTGGGCCTTCTCCAGTCTTGGCTTTTCACCTCACACTATTTAAAAGTCACTGAACGTGTCCTTCCTGCTATCTCACACACTCATTCCCACTCTTACCAGAACACAGGAGTGTGCCTAAAGATCCTGGGGGGGTCGCTTGTTGGCTGCTGCTCGTTGGGATTGAAAAATAGCTAGGGCTGAGCTCAAACTGTATTTTATTTGGAATTTTGGATCTGGCTAGTTCTCACCTCTATTTCCCAGTCTTATGCATTCACGTATACATTCAACATTCATCTGTTTCTGGACATGCACGCATACCTTAGTTATCTGCACAACTCTCGGCACATGGTGGGCCCTCGTTAAGTGGGTGGGACTGAACAAGCTTCCAAACTCAAGTGGAAGACTGATTAGAAATCCACTATTTAATAGATATAATGTGCAATGGTAGCAAACGCAACACAGACCAACCTCTTTGTTTGTGGGGGGATGGGAGTAGAGGGGGGCTGAGGGAGAAGTCCAAGATGGGGCAGGGGGTAGGAGGCTGTGCCAAACTCTGTAAGGAAGTTAAAAGAGTATAGGGTTTCAGCTTTGACAAGTGGTATTGACTCTAGGTTTGTGATACTACTAAGCATCAGGGGTAAAGTGTGGGCCAGATGGTGACATTGAGGGAGGAGGGATCAATAGGCCGAGGGCAGTGTGGGGCAGAAAAATAGGGTAATGTGGAGAACCACTAAATCATCCTGAAGTAGAATCGGAGGGAAGAGAGGGACGCAGACTCCTTGTATTGAGTTTCCGTACTTGTTACTAAAATTTTACCTTGGCAAAGGATAGCATATCTCACACAAGAGGAGGTGAAATAGCACATCAGAAAAGTGTTGCCCATTGGTAGCAATCAATGAATTGCAAATGAAAGGAAGCTGTTAAATTAACCGGCTAGTGCTGGGGAGGCTGGTAGAGACGAGGTGAATTAATAAAACCTTTTAGAGAGCAACCTCGACAGGGTATTTGAGAATCAAAAGAGACAAACAAGCTTGGTTTTCTTTGGTATAGACAAAAAGTGTAAGGGAACATGTGAAAAAAAAAAAAAGAAAGAAAGAAAGAAAAAGCCTTTTGTTAGGGAGTTAATCTATTAGGTTTGTTATTTTTACTGTTGCAAAAGATTGTTTCTTTTTGGTAACAAATATTCCTTCTCTCCTGGGCTTCCGTTTGCCCAACCGCTTGTTCACTCTTTTCTGCCTTTCTTCAAAACCCTTTTCTGTCTGGACACTCTCACACCTCTGGCTCTGGAGTTTCTCAGTGTCACTGGAGAAAATTTTCCACCTGGATTGATGGTCAGAAGAAGAAAGTAATACGAGTTACCTGGTCTCACCCAGTCTTACCCAGCCCTGTCCATTGCTTGTCATCGTATTCTCTAAAAACTCCTTGTCCCCTCCCTTATCAATCCTTCCTGTGTCTTTCCCATTCTCGTCAAACCTCATCCCACTTCTGGAGCTCTCCGTAAGCAACCTTGAGACTGTTCATTGTACTCCATGTCCCCGTCATTCTACCTGTGCACTTCCCATCTCCAGCCCATTTCACTGTGTGGCTCCCATTGCCCACAGGGAGTTTCATAACCTTTCCTTCCGCTTCCCAGCACAGACTTGAAATCTACCACAAGAGCAGAACGGAGATAAAGTATTTTATTTTCATTGGGTCATATAAGCATATTATAGTACAAGGCACTTGACTTCTCTCTTAGAGATTTTATTTGGTTACGGCTGGGAAATAAGAAACTTCAAAAATAGCCACATACAGGTCATTACATACATTTACAGTGTGTCAGGCCTTTGTTTGGAGATGTAAAAATGGTGAGAATTTTCGTTTTCTCAGCATGTAAGCACACAGTTTGCTAGTTAAGCATGACAGAACTCAAACTTGATTTTCTCAAAAACCACCCGTATTTGACCATTGACAAATCATTTAATAAGGCAGTCTTACATAGCAGTGCCTGGGTGGCTCAGTCAGTGGGGCATCTGCCTTTGGCTTGGGTCATGATCCTGGGGTACTGGGATGGAGCCCTGTGTTGGACTCCCTGCTCCATGGGGAGGCTCCTTCTCCCTCTCCCTCCCCGTGCTCGTGCTCTCTCTTACTCTCTCTCTCAAATAAATAAAATCTTAAAAAAAAAAAAAAGTGGGGGGCGCCTGGGTGGCTCAGTGGGTTAAAGCCTCTGCCTTCAGTTCAGGTCATAATCTCAGGGTCCTGGGATCGAGCCCCACATTGGGCTCTCTGTTCTTCAGGGAGCCTGCTTCCTCCTCTCTCTCCCCACTCCCTCTCTCTCTGTGTCTGCCTCTCTGCCTACTTGTGATCTCTGTCAAATAAATAAATAAAATCTTAAAAAAAACTATCTTATATAGACTCCCTCTCGTTCATGGAATCTTGGTTTGTGTTTTTTCATGGAATCTTGTTTTTTAGAGGTTTCATTTATTTATTTTTTTTAGAGGGAGAGCAAGCAGGGGGAGGGGCAGAGGGAGAGAGAGGATCTCAGACTATGCTGAGTGCAGAGCCCAACATGGGGCTGGATCCCACGACCCTGAGATCATGACCCAAGTCAAAATCAAGAGTCAGACACTCAACTGTCTGAGCCACCCAGGAGCCCCTGGAATCTTGGTTCCAATATCCTTTCTTTTGCCATACCAAGATATTCCTGAAAGTAGTAAAAGATGTATGAGCATGTCAGTTGTAATATCAGCCTTTATTTTCCAAGGAAAATAAAAGTTTTGAGAAGAAAAATCACTGGAATTTTTTTCCCAAACATTTTAACCAAACTGAAAGTTTCCTGGCAGGAGTAGATAACTTGCCTTCTGTTGTGTTGTCCAGGTCCTTACACAGATTGTGTGTTGAGTTCATTTTAGTGTTTACCTCCACCATGTATAATTGGTGAAAGATAAACTCTGACTACAAGAAAGTGGACCTATGCTTAAAAAACAAAGAACACTACTTTATTGAGATGTAACTCAATCTGCATCTATTTCAAATCTACAATTTCATAAATGTTGAGACGTATACATTCATGAAACCATCACAGTCAAGATAATGAAATTTATCTTTCTGCCTCTTCATAAACCTTTCCCTTGTTCTCTACCCACAACCTCCTCACATCTCCCTACTTCCAACACCAAGGAACCACTGATACTGATTTGCTTTCTGTAACTATGGATCAGTTTGCGTTTCCCAGAATTTTACATGGAACCATTCGAAAGGTACCCTTTTTTTTTTTTTTTTTTAACATCGCTTTCACTCAGCCTAATTAGCTGGATAGACAGATCAACATGGAAATTCATGTTGTTAGGTGTATCAGTAGCTCGCTCTTTTTTACACCTGAGTAGTAGTCTCTTGCGTGGCTGTACCATTGTTTATCTGTTCACCCATTGGTGGACATTTGAGTTATTTTTAGTTTTTGCCTATTGCAAATAAAGTTGCTATGAATATTTATGCACAAATCTGTGTAGGGACACATGTTTTCATTTCTCATACTTAGAATGAAATGGCTGGGTCATACGGTAGATGTAGGTTTAACTTTTAAAGAAACTGACAAACATTCTTCCACAGTGATTGTCCCATTTTATATTCACGCCAGCAGTGTGTGAGGGATATAGTTCTCCCACATCCTCATCAACACTTGGTATTAGTCTATCTAATATTAGCTATTATAATAGTGTGATTTTACTTTGCATTCCCATAATTACTAATGAAATTGAATGTCTTTTCCTGTGTTTATTGGCGATCTATTTATCTTATTTGGTAAAGTTTTTTTTCAAATTGTTTGTTCCTCATTTCCACCCATCCTTCCCCTTTTTTAACTTATTATTGGGCTTTGAGAACTTTCTATCCTGGATCCAAGTCCTTTATGAGAGATGTATGGTTTGCCAGTACTTTTTCCTTCCATGGCTTGTCTTTTTCTTAGCAGTATCTTTTGAAAAACAGACAATTTTAGTTTAGGCAGGCAGATAGAGGAGGGAAGGAAGCTCCCCGCTGAGCAGAGAGCCCAATGTAGGGCTCGATCCCAGGACCCTGGGATCATGACCTGAGCCAAAGGCAGAGGCTTTAACCCATTGAGCCACCCAGGCGCCCCAGCATCCTGCTTTTTAAATTTCTATTTCTGATCATTCATTGCTAGTCCAGAGAAACACATTTTTTTTTTTTTTGTATGGATCTTATGTCATAATGGTGACCATGTATATATTAGTTACTTTGCTAAATTCCCTTATTAGTCCCAGTAGCTCTTTATAGATTCCATTAGATTCTCTACATAGGCAGTCCTGTTGTCTGCAAATAAAGATAGGTTCACTTCTTGTCTTCCAATCTGTATGCTTTCTATTTATATTTCTTGCCTTATTGCACTGGTTAGGACATCTACTACAATGTTGAATAGAAATGGTAAGAACAGACATACTTTTTTCCTAATCTTAATGGGAAAGTGTTCAGTTTTTTAACCAACTGTAAGATCAGCTATTTTCTTTGTTTAAGATTTTATTTTAAAAATTTTTTAAATATTTAATTTTTATTTAATATAAAATATTTAAATCCTTTTAAATATGTAATATTTTTAAATATTTTTTAAGATTTTATCTTTACACCCCGAGTGGGGCTCAAAGTCAAAACACTGAGATCAAGAGTTGCATGCTCCACTGACCAAGCCAGAAAGGCACCCCTATTTTTCATAGATGCCTTCTATATAGTTGAGGGAGTTTCCTTTTATTCCTAGGTCCTTGAGAGTTTTGTTCTATTTTTATCAGGAAAGAATGTTGGATTTGTGAAATGCCTTTTCTGCATCTATTGAAATGATCACATGTAGTTTTTAGTTCGATAATATGGTGAATTACATTGTTATGTGTATATGCATGTTTTAATGTTAAACCACCCTTGCATTCTTGGCTTTAAAAAGGAAAGCAGTTCAGGGCGCTTGGGTGGCTCAGTCAGTTGAACATCTGACTCTTGGCTTCAGGTCAGGTCACAATCTCAGGGTGGTGGGATCGAGCCCCCAGTCAGGCTCTGTACTCAGTAGGGAGCCTGCTTGAGGTTCTCTCCCTCTCCTTCTGCCCCCTCCTTCTCTAAAATAAATAAATCTTTGAAAAAAATAAAAAGGAAAGAGGTTGTGCAGTTTGAAGATGATAAAGTTGGTATTTCCTCCTCCTCTCAGAAATCACTCAAGCAAAAATGAAAATAAGAAACAAACGGAAATACCATATCTGATGACTAGAAGAGAGCAGAAACCCCAAACAATGAATTTGGTGGATAGGCTGGAAAAAAGCCGTGGAATCACTGCTTGGTACAAATCACCTTGAAAATTATTGGGCAGCATTTGCTAAAGTTGGAACATTTACATGCTCTATGATCCAACAATTGCACTTCAAAAGAAATGAGTGCATCTTGTCTACCAAAAGACATGTCCAAGGATATTCATATAAGTTTTATTCATAAAAGCCAAAACTTAGAAACAAGCCAAATGTCCTTTAGCAATAGAGTAGATAAGTTGTTGCTTCCCTTACAGTGGGATAGTACACACTGATAAAGCAGGGCAGACTACTGAGAGATGAAACAACATGAGTGAATCTCACAGTTGTAACCTTGAAAGAATCCAGACAATAGAGTACATTTTGTATGACTTTGTTCCGTGTGATTTCAAGAATAGGCTAATCTGTTGTGATAGAAGCCATGATACAGGTTACGTATGGGGGAAGGTATTGATTGAAAAAGACATAATGGAACTTTCGGGGGTGATGGAAAAGTTCTGTATCTTGATCTGTGCAGCAGTTACATGGACACACATACAACTATGTAAAATTCCTTGAGCTGTACCTCCAAGATTTGTGCGTTTTACTTGCACACAAAATGTGTGTGAATTATACATCAATTAAAAAGGAGCCAGGATGGGGTTTTTCTTCTAGGAAGAGTTCAATATTAAGACACCTAAAAATGTAATTCATATATATAAAAGAATATAAAAAGAATAAAGGAAAATAACCAAGTTGTCCTTGTAGTAGATGCAGAAAAACAATTTTATCATTCAATAACCATTCACAATAAAAACTGTTAGCAAATCAGGAATGGAAAGGAATTTCCTTAGCTGGATAAAGGTTAACTCTCAAGATTCTACAGTAATCTATGTAATCCTTAATGGTGGCACTTTAGGAGTTTCTTTTAAATTAAGATCAAGTGAAAGGTGCCTATGAATAGCAATTCCATATGCCATTGTCTGGGAACCTCAGCTTGCACGGTTAGATGATGAATGCAGAGGGAGAGGCCTGATAATGTACTGATAACATCTGGCTTTTAGATGGATGTGGTATCCTTCAGTTTAGAGGACTTTATGACTTTCATATATGTTACAAGTATTTTGCAAGTATGCAGTATCACATATCAATTGTAAATGTTGTGGGGCTTTTGTGAGAGGTTTAAAGATACAGATCAGAAAATATGGTAGAAGCCGCAAGATCTTAAATCAAGTTCTTTTATTTTTAAGATGGAAAATATTTGAAAGGCAAAGGGGCAGTGTAAAGGAAGAGAGACCCAGAATATAGATGATTGCTCAGCAGGAAAAAAAAAAAAAAAAGAAAGTTTTAAAAATTTGTTGCATCCAAACTCCGACAAGACCTCACAAAAGACAGCTCTTTCCCCCAGGAGGAATGGGATCTTAGACTGGGGTGAGCCAGAAGTCCCTTGAGACAGTGAAGCGGGCTATATTGGACCCCTCCTTCTCCAGGATTCTCGTGAGCTCGGCCCTGATGCCTCTGGGTTTCCAGCTGGGGGACCCAGGCTGGAGATTTGGGGAAGGGGGTCAAGAGTCACCGAAGCCCCTACCGTGACGGCAATGAGCCAGAATGCCCCTCTCTGGCGTCAGGATCCACCCTCGCCCCCAGGGCTAGTGTCCCGGCCTCTGAGAGACCTCTCCCTTCCCTTCCTCCCCACACCCCAAACCAACCCGACCCTTCATTGCCTTCATTGCGGAGAGGGAGACCTCCGCTAGGGGGCGCTCCTAGCATCCTCGGTCGCCGCCGGCGCCAGTTGCGATTCCGCGAGGCGCCGATTCCGAGGATGCCTAGCTCCTTCCTTTTGTGGGTGCCCACAGGCCTCCGATCCCCAGCTTTGCTTAGCATTTCCTTCTCAGCCTCGGGCCCTTGACCACCTCGCTCTGCCCGCACGGGCAACGCGCCCGGTTGGACGCCCTCCAGCCGTCGCCCCGGCCCCTCTCCCGCGCACCTCAGCGCCTTGCGCAGTGCCCAACACCTGCCTCCTTTTCCCGGAGTGACCTCCCCTCGCGGCTTCCCGCAGCTGGCCCTTGGAGGATCCCCCGGCGCCGCACACCCCCTCCTTCCAGGGACCCCCCCAACCTTCCCTAGGGTAGTCACCTGTCAGTGTCTTGACAGGCACAACTGTCTCAGTGGTGCCCTCCTGAGCCCCCTTCACCCCCCTCTCAGACCCGCCGTCCTGACCGCTCCTTCTCGGTGCTTTCTGTACATGGGGCTGAGGAGAGTCCTACCCGACGCTCCTGCTCCTAGGTGCCTCCCAGCATATCTCCTCCTCTGCTTTCTTAGATGCGACGGCCCTCAAGGCTGACGCCCCCTCTGCTCCTGTCCCTTCTCCCCTGCCTGATCTGATTATCCTTCTGGCCAGGCTACCAGGGTGACTGGGAGCGAGCTGTAGGCTGTGGTGGGGGAGGCCCAACAAAGACACCGATCCCCCTGCCCAGGTCACTCAGGCCAACGGAGCAGATCTCCTTTCTTGGCCCAAATAGGAAAAGGCTTAGAACTTCATTCCAGCCTGTCCATTTGCCCCAGGCTTGCATTTTTAAGCCTTTTAACTCTAAGCAAGTCGCTTTATCTACATTTAAAGGAATTTCAGGAATTATGTTAATGATACCAAGGCCCCTCACTTCCCTTTTCTCTGTATACTACACTCCTTTTGCCTGCCTCTAGAATTTCCATTCTATCTTTTGTTTTCACGTGTCGGGTGGGGGGGGGGGTGGTTTGCTGGCATACATTCTAAATTTGTGTAAAAGGAATTGTATTGTTTCTTATTCAGTGAGTTTCTTTTCACTCAGTGCTATGATTTCCAGATCAATAGGTATAGCTTCTTCTCCCACTACTGTGCTCGTCCACCTTATTTTACCTCTCCCATCTCCTGCCACCACCGATTGTACAACCATCCCTCTCAAACACAGCCCCTGATGCTGTGCTTCTCAGACATCTGTGTGCATGTGTAGCACCTGGGATCTTGTTAAAATTCAGGCTCTCATTCCACAGGCCTGGGGTGGGGCCTGAGACTCTGCATTTCTAGCCAGCTCCCAGGTGATACCTATACTTCTGGTCCTGGTGGGACCACTCTGATGAGCTAGGCCCTTATGGGCCTCTCTGGGACTTCATTCTGGATTGCTGGGTCACACGATATGGGTTGATCTAATTTGACAAATATTGCCCATCCGCTCTGCAGTCCAGCTCTACCACCTTATCCTCTACCAGCAGACACAGGAGGGTGGGAGGTATATATTTATGTGGGGAAGGACAGGCGGCCTCCTTGCTTCTTCCCAAGCCCTTCCTGCCTTCATCCCCACAGTGTGCCCAGTCCAAGCCCAAACCTCTTCTCTCCCTTAATCAGAATGGCCCTGAGACTCTTAAATGATGTTGTTGGCCAGCAATGACCAGCCAAGTCCATGAGAGACCCAAGACTGGCATCCTGGCTTCATCCCTGACAGGAGCTCTTAGGAACAGGCATCGAGAAGCCCCAGCGTCTTCCACTCAGTTGTATTTCCTCCATCGCGTTTGCTGGAGTTGCCCACTGGAGTGAACCAGGATTCAAACCAGCTGGCTTTGTGCTGGCAAACAGCGATCCTAAGTCTGACTCCTCATCTCTAAAATGGGATAGCATAGCTACAGTGTGTGGCGTGGGGAGCCAGTCCAGGAATTTTGCTCACATGTCACGAGCCCCACAGGAGCCCTAAAACAGGTGTTCTTGCCTTGGTTTTACCCTCGAGGAAAAGGAAATTTAAGGTTTAACAATTTCCACCAGGACCATGGGGCTAGGAAGTAACAGTGCTGGGATTCAAACCCACCCTCAGCTAATACCCCAGGGCTCATGTGAACCAGGAGGCTTCAGCACCTCCATGTCCTGCCTTGCCCTTCCAACCAGGCCACATTTGAGGCAGAACCACAAGGAAACAGTAAGGAAGGGCTGTGTCTGGGGTTTGGGGCACCAACGCTGAGGGCCTCTGACCGTGGTTATGAAACCCCACAGCAAAAGGGTTTTAGCAAAAATAAACTTGGGCTCTAGGGGCTGGTTCCCATGGCCTGAATGTTTAGGCAGCAGGAGAGGGGAGTCGGGGTTTCAGAAGCAGAAGTTTTAGGGTTAGACATCCAGTGGGGTCGTGACTGGAAGGCAGGGAGGGTCAGGAACTGGGTAGGGGTCCAGCAGGTGGGTCTGAGCCATGGGTAAAACTATCTCCCATGTGCCTTGCTTGGTAATAACAGATCACGGTTTTGTTTGGAAGGTTAGCTACTGTGTGTAGGGCCAGGATGCTGGGCATGAAGGGATGCCCCCTTCCAGACCTTTCTGGAGCAGTGAGCAGCAGTCAGGACAGCTAAAGAAACCCCTGGGCTCTGCTTTCTCCATTCACACAGCTGTCCAGGAACCTCCTGGCGCCAGGCCCCAGCCCCAAACATTTCACAATCAGGAGAGCTCAACATGTGCGCGTTTCGAGGTTTCATGTCACATGACCTTTTACATCTCATCCACACCCATCCACCCCTGTTTACCATTGGAGGGCCCAAACTGTATGCATTTCTCCGAAGCTTTTCTCTGAAGGCCTAGGGAAGCTTCCTCTTCCCCTTTCAACCCCCTTCAGGGTCAAAAGACCCTTGGAGCCTACAGATTATTCTCAGACTTCAATATAAGATCTTACAGTTTTCTGGTCTTTACAAAGTCCCTCACACAAAGATGGTATTGCCTTTGACTCGCCACAACCCCATGACAGGGCTGGAACCCACTAAATCCAAAAGAATTAATTGGGCATGGCCACATATTGTGTGGGGAAATGGGACTTCTTGTTCATTTTTCCATCACAGACCTTAGGAATCTTAAAGTAGGTCTCCTCTGGGACGCTCACTACCCTAGCTGGCTCACTTCCCAGACTTGGGGATGCTCACTGAGGCAGAAGGTAGGGACTCTAAGGAGTGGGGGATGTCTGGGCAGAAAGGAGCAGGAGGTGAGTTAGTTGAGGTCTCATGGGGCTCCTGGCCAGCCCTCTCTCAGCTAGGTTTCTGTCAGTGGGCCCTTTCTAGAGCTCAGGGAAAGAGGGAGGGTTAGTGGAAAGAATGGCCAGCCCAGGGCTACCTAGCTAGAAGTTCTCAATGATCTGCACCTGAGGCATCTGAGAGCTTCAAGAAAAAGCGGCTGCCAGTTACCAAGGGAGCCCTCATGGTGTCACCACACCCTTGCAGGAACTCTCTGCAGCTCAGCCAAGCTCTGGCCCTGCTCACCCTTCCGCCCTGCCCCTCTTCTCAAAGCCCCACACCAAGTACCTGTAACATCGGCTGGAGGGAGGTGGCTAGAGGTGAGGCCAAACTCCCTGGCCAGCTCTGGCCACATCACGCCTGGCCCAAGCAGGGCTAGGGACTGGAGGGTTGGGGAGGGGGCGTTGTGGGGGTGGGGTTGCTGAAGCCACTGCCCCCACCGGGGCGGGGGGGGGGGGCGCTCAGGCCCTAGGCCAGGGCTCAAGAGACACAGGCAGCGGCATGGGGTTGCCCTTCTATTGGTCCAAGTCCTGAGTGTAGTCTGGGTGAGACATGGAGGTGAGGAGGCCCATGAGGCTCAGCAGCGTGGAGAAAAGCAGCAGGAAAGAGGCAGAGAAGAGCAGGGTGGGGAGGGCGCTGAGCACCAGCAGGAGGACGGCAGGCAGCAGATGGCGCCACACTGCGGCCATGACGGGCCACAGGGAGCTCAGCAGGTAGGAGCCGGTGGTGAAGAGCGCATGGCAGAGCATCAGGGACAGCAGCAGGTAGAGGAAGCCCTCCAGCCCCCACAGCACACGCTGGAGTGGCTGCCGCCAGCCCGACGTGGCCCACCACTGGACCCAGCTCCGAGGCACGTAGCACAGGCACCAGCGCACCCAGTCCTGCCGCGTGACCCAGGCCGACCAGGGCACAGCCCGAGGTGGCCCCTCACCGGCCCCGATGGCATCTGTCTCCACTTGCGGCTGCTGCGTCATAGCTGGTGCACCTGGGGAGAGGGCCGGGCCAGCTGCAGCAGCAGCCCTGGAGGCGCCTGGGACCTCCAGGCAGATGGGGGTGCAGGGGTCGGGAGGGTACCAGCATGCATGGGCTGGGGCTTTGAGCTGGGGCCTGGGTCTTACCTCTAGGCAGAGCCCCCTATGTCATGTTGCTTCCTGCAGCACCCAGGATGGCCTAGGAGCCCAAGCAGAGCCCCCAGTGTCCCTCACCGCTCTTCCCGGCCCGCCCCCCACTAAGGATCCCCATTGTGACCCGGGTGGGGGTGGGGTCCAGCCAAGAGAGGAGCCACTGCAGGATGGGAGGCTCACCTGAATCTCTCTCCATGGACCCGGCAGGCTGGTAGGGGGGTCTGGTGAGCCCGCAGAGGCAGATGCTTTTGCTTTCTTGTGGGAAGCCCTCTTTGGATCCCTGTTCCCACCCTGCTAACTGATATCCAGTCCCACTCTGTTCTCTTGTAAGTCTTTCCAGACACTCACTCTCTGGAACCACAGAAGAGGCCAGATTGGCCACCCACAACTCACAAGCTCAGAGGTGGCAGCCACCACCTCCCCCGGGCTCCCTGTCCCTTAGCTCGCCTTCTATTTCTGTCTCAGACTTAGACCAAGATACCAAAAGTCCCCTGCAGTTCAGGCCGGAGATAAAGGGGTACCCTACTGCCTGCTCAACCCAGGACAGAGGGAAAGGTGATCTGGGGAAGCAGCATGGTCAGTGTATTTCTGGAGGGCGCTCAGGCCCAAGGATGGAGGCAGAAAGCCAGGCCAAGCAGGGCCCAGGGCATGCCGCGGACTCCCAGGAGCAGCCCCAGGCCCAGGAGAAGCAGGAGCAGAGCCTCTTGGGGGCTGAGTCGTCCTGTGACTGTCCCTGGAGGTGGGAGTACAGCCGCCTGCTGTCCTGGACCCTCGCCGGCCCCCTGAATCTGGCCTCCCGGGAGAAGTGTGAGCTGTGGCTGGGGGCGGCCTGTGGGCCTGCGGAGAGAGAGGGCGGTGGCCGGGCTTCGGGAAGTGGACCGCTTGCTGGCCTGCCTACTCCTGTCTACCTGCCAGGCTGCTTGCACACTCACCAGTGGAGCAGGTCAAAGGCCAGGAAGCTGACCAGGAGCAGCAGCAGCAGCAAGGCTGGGCCAGCTGGGGAAGAGACTGCACGAATCGTCAGCCCCAGTGCCCCCCACCCTAGGACGCTGTCCCAGAGCTGGGCCGTGCTAGGCCCCAGGGGGACATACATGGACCCACTGGACTATAGGACCCTTCGCCAGTACGCAGGCCTCTGGGAAGGACTGGGTAGGATAAGCAAGGGCTTTGGGCCTGGGTAAGCAGAGCTGGGTCATGGAGGGAGGTGGAGGGGACAGGAAGGACTAGTGTTGGGAGAGAGTAGGGGTGGGAGGGTGTGTGGGAGGGGGTGAGGCCCTGGCAGACACTCTAGACCGCTCCGTGGGAATCTCCCCCACCCCACACACACCCCCTTCACACCCTCCTCACCTCCCCCTTCAGTCAGCTGTTCTGGGACTGGGCAGCTGGGGCATTGTGACCTACTGCTATGTGGAGCCCTGGGGTACAGAGCGAGCTGCTGCTGGTTTTGGCCTCCTAAGCAGTTGGTGGCTTAGGCGGGACTTGGGCAGAAGGGAGTCAATGATTTCTGAGAACCAAGACTCATCCTCTTGCCTTCGCAAATTCCCTGCCCCAGGACGCCCCAGTGAGGATCTGAGTTACCAGAAAGGCATTCTAAGTGGGCAGTTGAGCAAGAGGGGAAGGGCTGCTTTCTTTCTCCTGTGGGTTCCCAGAGCTGTGTGTCCAGGGACAATCATTCAATCTTCTTGTCGGCAGCTCTCTCTCCCCTGAGAGCTGGGGGCTGCCTGTGGGCCCCTGTGGGGGGATTTTCAGAACTGAAGCCCTGAAATGCAGAGACCGGCTCTTCCCGGAAGCACCATGAAACTTTCTGGGGCTGGGCTGCCATGGAACTGCTATAGGGTGGGGCAGGAGGGGGCTGTTTCTAAGCCCTGTGGTCTGTGGGAAGCGCTCCATGTACTGAGATTCCAGAAACGGCACCGATAATGTAAGAGGACTGCACCATAGTAACCCCCAAACTGAAAGTTAGAGTTCCCCTCTGAGAATGAAAGTAAGGCAAATGAACATATAAGGAAGGGATTGATCATCTGAAAAGGAAGCCTATCCCCATGATGATCAGTAAATGGCTGGTGGCTACAGAGGTTCCAGCCCATCTCAGATTAGTGACTTACGAGGCTAGAGTGAAAGAGATCGTAACTAAGAACAGAATCCTTGTCCACATATCATACTTCGAGGAAAAAATGTTGGGGCTGGTGGCCATACAGCCCCTCAGAGAGGAGATGAAGGAATCAGGCAGCATATCTACCTCTAGCAGCCCCTGTCCAAAGACTCAAGCCTGGTGAACTTGACATTGACACAGAGCCAATGCCCCTGGCTCTTGGGACCATTCATTGATTGTTTTTGCTCTGGCTCCTCCCAGTGTAATAAAGCAATGCCCGCAGAATTCTGAGGGAAAATAATTTCCAACCTAAAAACATAGATATGGCCAAATGATTCTCAAGTATGAGAGTAGAATAAAGACATTTTAAGCCATGCACGTTCTCAAAAATCTGACCTCACATACACTCTTTTCTAGAAAGTTACTGGAGGATGTGTCTCAGCATAACAAGGCATTAAACTAAGGGGACAATATGGGAGTCAAGAAATGAGGCTAAACACAGGAAAGCAATGATGAAAGAGGCTCAGGGTGTCAGCTGTGCTTCCGAGTGAAGAAAGCAAACAACCCGGGCTGGAATCAAAAGCCAGATGCTCCAAGAGGCATGTCTCCAGGAGAAAATGAGATTATCTCTGGTTTTTAGAGATGTTCAAAATGTTCAGTTCTGTTGGTCGCTTTGGGATTAAATTAGTAATTGATGCCTAGAAAACCAAACAAATGATAAAACAAAGCAATTGCTAACTTCAGAAACACACAAAGTTGGACAATAATATTTACATGGTCATAATATAAGCACTGAATATTGACTCCAGTGACTTAGCTCTTTGGAAGGATGGAAGGAGTTTGTTTGTGCGCTTGGAGATACGTGTTGGGGAGGGTGGTAGGAAAGCAAAATCCATAATTCCATAGCAGGAAACCTAAAGATAACATTTAGACATAGAAAAATTAAGAAATGGCAACAGAGGTATAGAGGGTACCAGCATCCCACAGTTCCAAGCCCCTACGGGATTGGCCGGGAGTGGCCATCCTGCCAGTCCCTTGTGGGGGTCAGGTCTCCTAGTTCATTGCCCTGGCATTTCCTCTCCCACAGAAACTCGTGCTGTTGGGGATAGTCAGTCCACCTCATCCCTGCTCAGTTTTCTCTAACCTTGAATATATTACACAGATACTCTGCCCCCCACCCAAGGAATGATTGATTTAGCCAGCAGTGCAAGTGGTGGGGAGGGGCAGAGGGAAAGAATCTCAAGCCCACTGAGCACAGAGCCTGACTAGGGCTGGATCTCGTGACCCATGAGATCATGACCTGAGCCAAAATCAAGAGTTGGATGCTTACATGACTGAGCCACCCAAATGCCCTTATGCAGATCATTTTTGAGCATTGACTAGGGACCAGGTGCTGTTCTATGCCCTGAGCGGTGAACATCTGGGCACAAAAAGCTCTTCTGGGGTGTTGTTTAACCTTGCTGGGAGCAGGGACCCAGACAGTGAACACACAACACATAACAAAACAAGATAATCTCAAACAGTGTTGAAAGCCTTGAAGACAAATAAGATAATAAAACAGGGTGTGAGGATAGAGTGTGTGTAGAGGATGGGGCTTGCTTTCACCAGAATGGTCAGCGAAGGCTTTTGAAACAGGTGACAATGAAAAGCAATCTGTAGGGGCGCCTGGGTGGCTCAGTGTGTTAAGTTGCTGCCTTCGGCTCAGGTCATGATCTCAGGGTCCTGGGATTGAGTCCCACATCGGGCTCTCTGCTCAGCAGGGAGCCTGCTTCCTCCTCTCTCTCTGCCTGCCTCTCTGCCTACTTGTGATCTCTCTCTGTCAAATAAATAAATAAAATCTTAAAAAAAAAAAAAAAAACTCAGAAAAGCAATCTGTAGGACCAGGTCGCAAACTTGGCGAACCAGTGCAAAAGCCCTGAGGCTGGATGGGGCTGGTGCATTGGAGGTACTGCTAAGATGCCAGTGCGATGGAGGCATGCAAGCCAGGGGAAGAGCCCAGGGTGCTGAGGTGGGAAAGGTGTGGGTGGGGAAGAACTCTGTCAGGAAGGGCCTCACAGGTGAGCCCCCAGGGACTGAAGTGAGGAAGAACCTGACCTGATTTAGCTGCTGTGGGTGGGAGCCTCAGGAGGCTGAGATGTTCTAGCCGGGTCCCCCCTCTACCCCCTCACACCTGCCTGGCAAACTTGGGTGAGGTTGGGGCCAGAGACAGAGTAGTGGCCAGACTGGGCTTTCGAGGAAGGGGAGCAGCCCTCAGGACCTGCTCAGACTCACTTCTAGCTCTATGGGAGCCTGTCCTGACCTCACACCCCCGGAGGAAACTTCAGTGTACAATATTGTCTTTCTACCCCTGACCCAGCGAACCCAGCGCTTCCTGAACCCTTGGCTTTGGCGCTCCTTTGGTGTCTTTTTCTAATTCCCCCTGGTGCCTGGGACCTAGCTATCCAGGTAGGGCGCTCCAGGGCAGAAGAGGTACCCCATGGGCCCTATCCCGGTTACTCCTTTCGGGGGCTCTCTATCCAGAGTGCGTGGGTTGGGCCAGATACCTCGAGGGGCTCCAGAGCTGGTGTTTGTGAGGTCGCCCCTGGGGACCTAGTTCCAGGGGTTCGGCGTGGGATTTCTTTCGAGAGATCACGTGAGATTAAGCCGTCGGTATGGTGATTTGGGGTGATTCAGATTCTTTACATAGAGACCCTACAAATAAAATAAAATAAAGTAAAAATCATCGCTCAGGGCGGCACACGCTCCAGAGGCTTCCTGGCCACGTCTGGGCAACGCTTCCTTGGTGGGGATGGCAGTATCTCCCCAGCGGGCTTCTCGCAAGTACAAAGCACCGGCCAGAGGCGCGGAGCGGACCCACTGCCATCCTTCTGGGAGGCGATCTGACGCGGGGGAATTAGAGAGGGCTAGCGAACCGGGATGGGAAAGGCTCTGTGCTCTGGAATCCCCGGATCTGGGGCAGCCCCCGCCCGCAGAGACCCAGGCTGCCGGCCCCCAGAGGAAAATGAGGCGGCGGTAGGGGAGGCGGCGGAGAGGGCGGAACTGGCGAGCATCAGGCCGGGTCCCTCCACCTCAGTCCCCAGCCGTCTGGGACTCCGGCTTCTCTCCTCGAGTTATGTAACCCCGGAACGTGGCAGCCGGCGAGCAAAGGAGGAGGGGAGGGAAGGGGAAGGAGGAGAGAAGAGAGGCGGGGCCGGAGGAGGGGGTTGGCGGTGGGAAGCGCGGTCTCTGGCTGGGCCCCTCGAGTTGTCTTTCAGAAGGATTCCTGGAGGGCGGGCTGGTCCTCCCCTTGATCGCCGCCCCACCCCGTGCCTCGGTTTCCCCTCTTCTTTCTGACCCATCCGCCCTGGGAGGGGGCCTGTAGCTCTGGATGGATTTCCCTCTCGGGTAGAAGTTTCCTCCCCAAAGTTCTCAGCTGTGCTATCTTGGCCAAGTCAGTAGGGCGCTCTGAGACTCAGTTTACCTGTTTGTAAAATGAGGTTTGATTGAGAGGCCATGTGCAAAGCGCCCGGCGTGGTACACGGTGCAAAGTAGGTGCCCACTGTGGGCCGGGCGCCTCACAGGGTTTAGTGAAATCAGGGAGGGGTGCCGAGGGGCTGTGCGAACTGCAGACCGCAGCGCCAGAGTGGGGCGGGTGAGCTCGGGACGCCGGATGGGGCGGGGCTGGACCGGTGGGTGCGGAGACCCGGGGAGGCCGCTCCGGGGGTGCGCCCCGCGCGCTCCGCCTGGACCCTCCCCTCCTCTCATATCCCCTCCCCTCCAGGGTCCGAAGCCAGCGAGAGGGCTGTGGGCGGGCGGAGCCGCAGGGGGCGTGTGGCGGCGGCAGGAAGGGGCGGGGGGCTCTAGAGCACCGGGCAGGAAGAGACGAACCCACCGACCAACGCGAGCCCCGCGCGTCCGCACCTTTGGATCCCGCCATGTGGGGTCTCCTGCTCGCCTTGGCCACCTTCGCGCCTGCCGTCGGTCTGGGTCTGCCGACGCCCGGCACCTCCGTGCTGGGACTTGCGCCGCCCGCTACGACCGAGGCCTGGAGCCCGGCTCGTGGCTCGACCCCGGCCCCGCAGAGCAGCCCAGTCCAGCCGCCCCCGGGGAAGGATAACGGTGAGCGCCCCGACCGAGGGCTCCCCCCCCGCTTCTCGGGCTGGCCGGTTAACCTTCTCCCCCGTCCGCTGTGTGCCCACCCTTCCCGGACAGACACACACGCACACAACGAACTCACACACTCCCCCTGCCTGGAGCTTGTGTGCCGACCCTTCCGGACACTCACACATCCACTCCTTCCCTCCCTCCCTCCCTCCCTCTCTACCCCTCCCTGCTATGGCTGCTGACTCAGCAACCCTAGTTCGCAGCCAGACCAAGTCAGCAGTCTTGGGATGGAGCCAGTAGGATGCTGCCTCTCCAGCCCCAAACCTTTTCACTGATGAGGAAACTGAGACCCAGCCAGGAGAAGGGGAGAAAGAGGGACAGACAAAAGCCCTGAGACTAAAATTTAAAACGTGCAGAGCTAGACTTAGGACAGAGCTTGAGGGCTGGGGCTGGAAGGAAAGAGGGAGAGCAAGGCAGGAGTCCTTTTTGCCAGCTGCCTGGAGGAATGGGACACTAGCAGGGGTCAGGGAGAGACAGGCTGCCTGACTTCCTGACTTCAGCTGCGAGTGCCTGGAAGAGGATGGCAAAAGGATGGCAATCAAGGAGGGCTTCTCAGAGGAGGCAGGTGGAACTGGGTCCTGAAAGGTGGATCTCTCTGAGTCAGGAAGAGCTAAAGAGAGGAGGAAAAGGAAATTGTATGTGGAAAGGCGTGGGTCACCAGATACAAAAATGTACAGCCCGTTCTGGAAGTACCCATGGAGCTGGGTGTGAGGGGAATTAGAAACATCCAACCTGTTTAAGGCGCTGTACTACGGGGCAAGCAGGACACAGGTCCAGCCATGGAAAGCCCGAGCACTGGGGCAGGCAGTCTGAGGACAGGACATCTCAGGCCAGGGGGCAGATGCAGCGATAGAGGCCAACTTGGGCTTTGGAGCATGAGATTGGGTCTAGGGCTAAGGAAGGCTCCTGGGCTGAAACTCAAAGACTGGGAATTGAGCAATAAGATCAGGGGTGGTGGATGGTATGATGGAGAGGGTCAACCAAGGCCAAACTCAGCTCCTTGGAGCAACCCATCAGTTCCTAGGGGCTGGGTGGAACTCTCCACTGGAGAGGGTTGGAGATGAGGCTGGCCAAACATGCAGTCATGTCAAGGAGAAGGAGCCACGGAAGTGGTGGGAGAGGCAGGTGGGGGTCAGACTTTAAGTCCACGCTAAGGTCTTTAGATACAGGGGCTGGGGGGTTGCTGCCTGGGGCTTGCTTTCTTGGGCTAGCAGACCACTCCCTTGGCCATTCTGTGCCTCCGTGGTCTCCAGGGACCTCAGAACCACATGTCCGGGTTCGCATTGTCAAGAAGAAGAAGGTCATTATGAAAAAACGAAAGAAACTAATTCGCCCCAGACCCATGGCGACTGCCAGGCCTCCGGTGACCACCACCACTACAGGAGCCCTTGACCTCCCAGAGGAGCAGGACCCAGGTACTGCTGCACCTGCCCAGACTTGCAGCCCCTGGGGTGCATACTCATGTCACTTCTGGCCTCAGAGGCGTAGGCATGCCCCCCAGTGCACTGGCAAGCATGGGCTTGGCTTCCTACCTTCCCTGGATGCTCTCTCTCGTCCCATCTCACTGCTCTGTCTCTGCCCCAGGCTGTCCCCCTTTGGGCCTGGAGTCCCTGCGAGTTTCAGACAGCCAGCTCGAGGCGTCCAGTAGCCAGTCCTTCGGTCTTGGACCACACCGGGGACGGCTCAACATTCAGGTCAGCAGCCCTGGTTCTGAGCAGGGCACCTCCTAGAACTTCTTCCCTACCCTTCCCTTTCCCCCATCCCTGGCCTGCTCTCTCCTGTTCAGCTGGGTCTGATCACCTTGTCCTGTGCACAGTCAGGCCTGGAGGATGGTGACCTCTATGACGGGGCCTGGTGCGCCGAGCAGCAGGACACCAAGCCGTGGTTTCAGGTGGATGCGAGGCACCCCACCCGCTTCTCAGGCATCATCACACAGGGCAGGAACTCCATCTGGAGGTGAGGCAGACTAGCCCAGTCCAGGAAGTCTCAGGCAGACTCAGGAGGGGGGGGGGTGTCCTGGGGCCACCGATGATCTCTCCCCACGCTTCCTGCCCCAGGTACGACTGGGTCACATCATACAAGGTCCAGTTCAGCAATGACAGTCAGACGTGGTGGGGGAGTAGGAACCGCAGCAGTGGGATGGAGGCGGTGAGTGGCCCTGTGGTGGTTGCCCCCCCCCACCGTGTAGGGTACTGGGTGGGGCTGAGGCTTCTCTGAGGTCAAGGAATGGATGTGCACTTGGCATCCTAGGAGAAAGGGGGTTGTCAGAATGGGTAGCACCCACCAGGCAGCCTTGGGGGCTAAGCTGCTTGGGAACGTGCCCACATCCTCCCCAGGTACTTTCTCCACGGGATGGGCCCCACTTCACGCCACAGCTTCCTGCTGAAACACCCTCTCCGGTGATGGGCCTCCAACCCACTTCTCACCTCCACATGGCTCTGGCTGTCCCAGTTCACAGACCCCTTTTTATACCAGACTATAGTGTGGGGCTGGCTGCTGCTGAGTGATGGGCCCCTATTGGTCTATTTCATAAGCTATGTCCAAGCCAGAAAGCCTGGCTGCCGAGGGCTACCGGTTAGCAGTGACTCTGTATTTGTCCTAGAGTGCCAGTCTCCAGCTGAGCCCACCAGCGTAGGTTTGGTGGTGAGCTTAGAGACCTGAGTTCTTTCTCTGGCCCTGGGCCAGGCTTGCTGGGTTTTGAGCAGTCCCCCCAAAGCAATTGATGTCCCCAGGTATTTCCTGCCAACTCAGACCCAGAGACACCAGTGCTGAACCTCCTGCCCGAGCCCCAGGTGGCCCGCTTCATTCGCCTACTGCCCCAGACCTGGCTTCAGGGAGGCGCGTCATGCCTCCGGGCAGAGATCCTGGCCTGCCCAGTCTCAGGTGGGCAGTCAGACAAGGGCTGGATGACCAGGGTAAAATCTCCAGCGGCGGGGGGAGGGCACTTGCGTGGCTCAGTTGGTTAAGCGACTGCCTTTGGCTCAGGTCCTCATCCTGCAGTCCCAGGATCGCTTCCTGCATCGGCAGGGAGTCTGCTTCTCCCTCTGACCCTTCCCTCTCTCATGCTTTCTCTCATTATCTCCCTCTCTCTCTCTCAAATAAATAAATAAAATCGTAAAAAAAACAAAACAAAAAAAAACTCCAGCACGGATCCTCTTTACCATGAATTCATTCTCCACCAGATCCAAATGACCTATTCCCTAAGGCCCCTGCACTGGGATCCTCTGACCCTTTGGACTTCCGGCATCACAATTACAAGGCCATGAGGAAGGTCAGACATAACCCCTATGAGCCGGGGTAGAGACGAGCGGCGGATCTTAGGTCCCCTTCCCAGGGCTTAACCTGCTAGGACTGTCCTCATGTCCCCACTTCCCCACTGTCTCACCCTTTTCTCCCCTTGACCCCTAAACTCTACCCCCAAGTTCCCCTGGTTATGTTACTTCCCTTCCTTCTGGTCTGCTACTTCTCCTCTCCTATATGTCCCCGTGTGTGAGCCACCACTGGTTTCTGTGAGTCCTTCCCCGGCCACGTGGGATCTGACCCTGGGGTCTGATCTTCACACACCCCACACTGCTCTGCCCTTCCAGCTGATGAAGCAGGTGAACGAGAAATGCCCCAACATCACCCGCGTCTACAGCATCGGGAAGAGCCACCAGGGCCTGAAGCTGTATGTGATGGAGATGTCGGACCAGCCTGGCGAGCACGAGCTGGGTACTGGCGGGTTCTGAGTTGGGAGAGGCAGGCGCAGGGTGGGGTTGTGCGCATGCGCCAGCTCCAAACCCCGGCACCCCACCCCCCCACCGTGTTCCCAGGAGAGCCCGAGGTGCGTTACGTGGCTGGCATGCATGGCAATGAGGCACTGGGCAGGGAGCTGCTCCTGCTCCTGATGCAGTTCCTGTGCCACGAGTACCTGCGAGGGGACCCGCGAGTGACCCGGCTGCTCACTGAGACCCGTATTCACCTGCTGCCCTCCATGAATCCTGACGGTTATGAGACTGCCTTCCGCCGGGTAGGCTGGCTGGGCTGAGGGCCGCCCTGCCCCTTCTGCACTGGTGCCCGCTTGGCTTGAACAAGCCGCTCCTCGTGCAGGGCTCGGAGCTGGTAGGCTGGGCCGAGGGCCGCTGGAACCAGCAGGGCATTGACCTTAACCATAATTTTGCTGACCTCAACACGCCCCTGTGGGAAGCAGAGGATGATGGGTTGGTGCCTGACACCGTCCCCAATCATCACCTGCCCCTGCCCACCTACTACACCCTGCCCAACGCCACTGTGAGTATTCTGGGCCTGTGGTGGAGGGCTCCCCGGGGGGCTCTTGTCTCTGTCTCCCACCCCTGTCTGACCCGCACCTGTCTAGGTGGCTCCCGAAACGCGAGCCGTAATCGAGTGGATGCAGCGGATTCCCTTCGTGCTGAGTGCCAACCTCCACGGGGGTGAGCTTGTGGTGTCCTACCCATTCGACATGACCCGGACCCCGTGGGCCGCCCGTGAACTCACGCCCACCCCCGATGATGCTGTGTTCCGCTGGCTCAGCACAGTCTATGCAGGCACTAACTGGGCTATGCAGGACCCAGACCGCCGACCCTGCCACAGCCAGGACTTCTCCTCCCTCGGCAACATCATCAACGGCGCCGACTGGCACACGGTTCCTGGGAGTATGTGCCTCAGGATAGAGTTAGCCCTGTGCCTGTAGCCCTGCCCCTGTCAGGCGGTATGCTCCGTCCACCTAGTGTCAATGCCCTCGGGGAAGTGTGCTCCTGAGGAGGGCCCCAGGAGGACCGGGCTCCCCATCCCCCTGTCCCCCAGGCTCCAGCCTCTGTGGTAACCCTAGGTATGAATGACTTCAGCTACCTGCACACCAACTGCTTCGAGATCACCGTGGAGCTGTCCTGTGACAAATTTCCTCATGAGAACGAGCTGCCCCAGGAGTGGGAGAACAACAAAGAAGCCCTCCTTACCTACCTGGAACAGGTGGGATCTGAATTGCTCTGCCCCCGCCTGCCCATGTCACTGCTGCCGTCTTGTCCGCTGTCCCCCCGGGGTTGCAGCTCCCATTGAGGGGCCTCCCACGGTCCCCATGGGAAGCACAGTCTGCCAGCAGGACGGCCTCCGACATGATGAGCCAGGACTCTAGATGAGTCCACAGCCGTCTAGCCCTGGGCCGTAGAGCTGTCCCAGAGCTGTCCCAGGAGAACTGTTCCCAGCAGAGACCCCTTATGCAAAGGCGGGGGGGGTGGGGGGACCCTGGCATGGGTGCTTCCTGTTCCGTAAGTGTAATTTCCAAAGGTTGCAAAATGATAAGCCTGATACCGAAGGTTGCTGAACTTGGGGAAACCCAAAGACAGGCTTTCCAGCCAGGTGTTCATAGCTCCCCGTCCACCTGCAGTTTATCAGTTGGGAGTTATTTTTACCAGAGTGTGGCCACCTAGGAGCATAGACCTGCCATCCCCGACTTTGCCCGGAACAGAGCCAGAAAATGAAGTGAAGGTCACATTCGCAAGCAGAAGGAGAAGGTTTGATAGCCTTTCCCCCCCACCCCCACACAGGTGAGAATGGGCATTACGGGAGTCGTGCGGGACAAAGACACGGAGCAGGGGATTGCCGATGCTGTCATTGCTGTGGAAGGGATTAACCATGACGTCACGACAGGTGTGTGGGAGACAGGAGGACAGAAGTGTGGGAGGGGTCAGCTTTCGGCTGGGTCAGAAGCAGAGAGTCCCCGGATCCTGATCTTGTCCTTCACTCCTGTCAGCATGGGGCGGGGATTACTGGCGCCTGCTGACCCCAGGGGACTATGTGGTGACTGCTAGTGCTGAGGGCTACCACACAGCCACGAGGAAGTGCTGGGTTCCCTTTGAAGAGGGCCCAGTGCCCTGCAATTTCCACCTCACCAAGACTCCCAAGCAAAGACTTCGAGAGCTGCTGGCAGCCGGGGCCAAGGTGCCCCCAGACCTTCGGAGGCGGCTGGAGCGGCTGAGAGGGCAGAAGAATTAACATGTGTCCAGGGGAAGAGCCCTCGAGCCTTGGGCAGGCTGGACCTGTCTGGAACTGAAGGAGGGAGGGACAGAATGGGGGAAGAGGTGCTCAGGCTCATTAAAGCTACTTGGCACCTCAGCCAGTCTTCCTGTGGTCTCTGTATCCCAGGTCCTGCCGCTGGGCCAGTCCTCAGTTTCCCCTTCTCCCCGATCCTATTCCTCGCATATTTGCTTGCTTTCGTCGATTGACGTCTGGAGAAATGGTGTGGAAAGATCCCGCCTGGGTTCTTCCTGAACCTAGGGCTTACCAGAGCAGCTCATCCAGCAATCACAAGGCACCGTGTTCAGGGCCAAGCATGCAAGGAGTCAAGGATAAGCCGGGCCCTCCCAACCTCCTGGGGCTCCCAGCGAAGAGAGGGGATAGTTCAGTGCGGTGTGAGGCATGCTGAGGCAGAGGCTGGTTTCTGTGGGAGCACAGATGGGCTTACATACTTGGGTGTGAAATACTGCCTTTCAGCAGGGACTCGGACATCAAGGATGCAACAGAGGTGAAGGTTCTCGGGGGGTTGATGGGAGGTGAACCAAGTGTGGGGTATGGACAGAGAGCTCCAAGCAGGAGAGACCAGCCAAGGAAGACAGGATAGCTGGGCATGTTTAAATTTCTTTCGACAGCCATTTTTGGAGAGGGTTGGTAAATGACAAGATTCGATTCGTTTCTTTTAGACTGAGGGGCAAATTATGTGTCAGCCTGTGTCTTGCCAGGGAAATCACTCACTCAGGGATTTCAAACAGAGAAAAATGTAATGCTGGACATTGGATATAAAGTTTTGGAAGAGCTGGATGATGAAAAGAGAGAAGGGAGTTTTACCTAGAAACTGGGCTCCAGACCTCCCGCTGCCACCTGGGATCACTTGCGACCACTTGCTATGGCCAGAGCCTGAAGCAGAATAATTTCTCCCTTCCTGCCACTTTGTAATCTCCAACCCACTGGCAAAATCTAACTATACCTGGGATGCCTAGCTGGCTCGGTGGAACATGCAACTCTTGATCTCCTGGTCGTGAGTTCAAGCCCCACATTGGGTGTAGTGATTACTTAAAGAAATTAAAATTAAAACAAAAAAACAAGGGGCGCCTGGGTGGCTCAGTGGGTTAAAGCCTCTGCCTTCTGCTCAGGTCAAGTCCCAGGGTCCTGGGATGGAGCCCCACGTCGGGCTCTCTGCTCTGCAGGGAGTCTGCTTCCTCCCTTCTCTCTCTACCTGCTTCTCTGCCTACTTGTGACCTCTGTCTGTCAAATAAATAAATAAATAAATCTTTAAAACAAACAAACAAACAAACAAAAACAGCCTAACTATACCCTAGCTTGCAAAGAAACCTCTGAAATGCATTCATCAGGCACCCAGCCCACTGATTCAGAGGAAAGTTTGTAAGGTCAGGGTTGGGGCAGTTACTAACATGTAAATTCAGCACAAAGACATCCAGGTAGCCTCCTGTTAGGTAAGCCTGCCCAGTGCTGGGCTGTTCTGTTGTCTCTCTTTCTTGAGCTGTCGCTGTGTCTCTCTCTCATACTTTCAGTCTCAGATTACTGGGAGGAATTCAGCGCCCCATCTCCCATCTCTCTGCTCCCACCTCCAGCTCTCCTTGTACAGCGTCACCTTTTTCCGAACAAAAAGATTGTTTTTATTCATCAGAGTTTAATATACATAATGAAAAGTACACTTAAGTGCCCAGCTGATTGGCCGAGTGGATTACAAGATGGGACACCGCTATAGACGGTATCAAACTCACTTTCAGTGTAAAGATACAGACACCTTGAAAGTAAAAGCCTGGAAAAGGATATATTAAGAAAGTAGGAGAGGCTTTTTTTTCTCCCCTAAAGATTTTATTTTTAAGTAATCTCTGCACCCAACACAGGGCTCGAACCCACAACCCTGAGATCAGAGCTGCACGCTCCAGGCAGGGAGCCAGCCAGGCGCTACAGGAGTGGCTACCTGAATATCAGATAAAGTTGACTTCGGGGCAAAGAAAGTTACCTTTCTGTGTACATTTCAGATTTAGCAGTTCGGAGGGAGAACAGAGCAGGCTCAGTGCTTTTTGTTGTGTTTTGGAAATTGGCTCTTGGGTATGAAAAGGGAAGGCCCAAGGAAAGCAGGTATTGATGCCAAGATGATGTCTTGGAAGGAGACTAAAGGGACAGCAAGACTGCCAGCACTCCCCCTCCCCAGTCCAGAGACTGGGACCTGCTGAGGGTGCTACCTGATCAGGGAGGTGAGAAAGGAAATGGCCCAACTTGGTTGGGGAGGGGAACGACAGGCACAAGAGGGTTGGGACAACAGCCTGGGGCCTGGGTCAGCAGAGCCAGTGGAGACAACTACCCATCACCCCCGCAGTGAGTGACCGCTCTTAAGGTTTCCCTGGTCACATGTCCACCTCTGCTGCTGAGCACTGCTGGCCTCATCCATCTCCCTGCACAGATCCTCCCCTTTGTTTGTCAAAGCCTGGGACACTCCCAAACAGCCCAGCAGGAAACACAAGGGGCATGCTTGCCACCCAGGAAATAGTGGTCCCACAAAGGCCTAGCCCCTGTTCTGGAGGTACGAGAGATGGCTAGGGTGGAGGCCCTTCCTGTCCCATCGAGAACCTTCTCAGCAGCCAGTGCCCCCATCCCCTGACTGAAGGGAAAGTTGTCTGCTAATAGCTGGCGGCCTCCCCCAAATACTGCTCTTGGCCAACTGGGAGCTGCCTGACACAGGGCTTCCATGCTCTGTCCTGCTTTGGCAGCCTGTGACCAAGGACTGACTGGCCTGGAGGTATTCTAGCTTTCTCCTTGTCCCTGGTCCAACTGGGGTGAACTTCAAGCTCCAGAGCTCCCTGCTGGGATCGTTCTCAGCTCTTGGCCCGGCCCTGTCCTGCCTCCCTCACGGCTTTTCTTCCAGGGAAGACTTTCACATGCTCCCAGATCCCCATTTTAGCTCCGTTCCAGGGAATCCCACCTAAGAGGACGAGTCGGTGGCAAGTGCTGAGTGAACGTGAGGCATAATGGCGGCATAGCCCCCTCACACCGCGCGCAGCAGCAGAGGCCTCGTGGGGGTTCTTTCTCTGCTCTGGCAGCCCGCACTTGCACACACACACCCCCAAGCATGCACACAGGCCCCTAGAGCTCCCTGCGACCCCCTCTCCGCCATCTTCTGCTACAGCACTGCTCCCACAAGGAAGTAGGTTTGAAGGAATTTGGTCAACCTTGAGGCTTCATTCTGAGGTTTTTGGTTTCCGGCTGAGACCAAGAGAGCGGATGTCCCTGCCTCCATCAACAAAGAGGGCAGAGAGTTGCCCAGCAAGTAGGCTCTCCGTCCCTGCTCTTGGCCTGGCCTGCCCCCGGGACCTTGTGGGACTTTGCGCTGTGGACCAGGCCAGGGCACCACCAAGAGGCCTGCCAAGTTTGGGCCCACTCAGCAGCCACTCCACCAGATTACCCCCACCAGCCACAGTTTATCTTGGCAAGGGGGCCTGCTGGGCCTGGCTCCAAGAACAGCCTAGGGAGCAGCCCCAGACAAACCGGCTTTTACCACAGAAGCCAAAGCTGGCTGAGCTCGAGTCCCTGCCAGCCCCAGAGTGGCCAGACCCTCCTCCACCACCCGAAGGTCAACTCAGACGCTGGGTGAGTGGGTGGATGTGTGGAGGGGAGCCAGGCTCCCAGGTGAGCGGAACCCCAAGAGAGGCAACAGGAACAGGGGCCCAGGCCAGAGGGCTTTCCTGGACTCCTGGGATGGCTGCCAACTTTGGAGTGTCCCTCGGTCACAGTGCCAGACAGCCCTTTACAACCTTGCCATGGGGACACATCCACACTTCCCCTCTCCCCGGAGCCCTGGCAGGCCAGCCTGAGGGGCCCACTGCACAGCCAGGGAGGCCTCTGGAGCTGCCTTCACTCCCAGGCCGGCAGGGGACGGGGAAGGAAAGGCTTTGAAGAGACAAGATGCAGAGAGATGCTGGGTCCCAAGAAACAACAGACCTGCTATGACATTTTTCCTTCCCCTTTTAAACACTTGACCCCTCCTCTCTCAAGGAATAAAATTACCTAAAGAATGTGCAAAAAAAAAAAAAAAAAAAAAGTCTTGTTTCTATTATTGTCCTGCTGAGAAGCCTCTTCTACATCTTTAGAGTCTGGAAATCTCTTCCATTCTGTCTCCAGGGGGGGTTGTGCACTCAGAACCCTCCCACCATTCCCCTTGGCAGTCCTGGAAGCTCTGAACCCAGAGTGACCCCATCCCCCCAGGGCTGCCGCTTGGCTCCCCTGCAAGGTTTGGCCCCCTTTTCCTTGGGGAGGTAGGTGGAGGCAGGTCTTTAGAATGGATGGCCCAAGATTGCCCTTATAGAAATCCAGTACAGGGGACCCAGAGCCAAGAGTCCAGCTGGGGAGAGGCAGGTTAGAGTGGAGGTAGAATGACTTAGGTAGAGACTTGAATTTACATTTGTTCTTGTTGAGTTTGCAGGCCGGGTCCCAGAAGGCAGCACAGCAGGCTGAAATACCAGGGCGGTCTGCTGGTCTCTGCATTTTGTTTCCCAGAGGCCTAACTTCCTGAGAAGTGGGGAAGGTGAGGGCCAATGAGTGCCTTCTGGGAGAGTAGGAGAGAGAGAGGGGTTGAGGGGAGAGGGAGAGAGGGAGGGAGAGAGGGAATGGACTCCCTGATGACAAATGGTATCTCCTGGGTAAAGGATGGGAGTTTACCATGAAACAAGTAATTGCACAGTTAATGCAATGGTTTGTCACTAGACATACAATGACTGTAATTCAGCACATCAACAAAATAATGGAGAAAGTCATGTGATTATCTCAAATATTTGCAGAAAAGCATTTTATAAAATTTGAACATCTATTCAAACTTTTAAAAATTTTATTTTTTTTTTTAAAGATTTTATTTATTTATTTGACAGAGATCACAAGCAAGCAGAGAGAGAGGAGGAAGCAGGCTCCCGGTGCTGAACAGAGAGCCCGATGTGGGGCTCGATCCCAGGACACTGGGATCATGACCTGAGCCAAAGGCAGAGGCTTTAACCCACTGAGTCACCCAGGCGCCCCCAAATATTACAAATTTCAAAGAAAATTAGAAATAAAAGGATATTTATAAAACTAAATGTGATACTTAATGGTGAAAAGCCAAAGTTTGCCTTTGGGATCAGGAACAAAACAAAGATGTCCGCTATTTCTCCTTTTATTCAACAATGAACTGTCTATGACCAATGAATTTGTCTAGCCAGTGCATTTAGGCAAGAAAAAGAAACAAGGACTGGAAATGAAGAGATAAAATTGTCCTTTGTAGGGCGCCTGGGTGGCTTAGTGGGTTATAGCCTCTGCCTTCAGCTCAGGTCATGATCCCAGGGTCCTGGGATCGAGCCCCATATCAGGCTCTCTCCTCAGCAGGGAACCTGCTTTTCTCTCTCTCTCTGCCTGCCTCTCTGCCTACTTGTGATCTCTGTTTGTCAAATAAATAAATAAAATCTTAAAAAAAAATTGTCCTTTGTAGTTAAGAAAATCCAAGATAATCTACAGATAAAGTATTACTATACATGAGTTAATAATGTTTGCTGGGTATAAGGTTATTGTTCAAAAATCAATTGTATGCACATGAGAAATAGCGAAATCAAGAAAATGTTATTTATAATAGCATAAAGTAATCAAATACTGAAGAATAAATGAAAGATGTATAAGACAGAGGTCTATAAGGTACTACTTAGAGAAGTTTTAAAAGATAGAAATAAATGGATATACCATATCCATAGATTGAAATAGTATATTAAAGGTGTCAATTCTCCATTAACTGACCTATAAATTTACAGATGCAATGCCAAAGAAAATTCAATAGGTTTTGAAAAATAGAAGTTAGTAAACTGATTATCACATTTATATGGAAATACAAAGGACCAAGTGTAGCCAAGATAATCATGAAAAACTAAATAGGACAACTTGCCATACTAGATTTCAAAACTTACTACAAATCTCAAGTAGTTAAGTACTTAAGATAGTGTGGTATTGGTGTAAAGTTAAAAAAAAAAAAAAAAGACCAATGGATGAGAACAGAGAATCCAGAACAGACCCATATACAAATGGTGGCTTGATTCATGATAAAGGTGCCAATTGCAGAGCAGGAGGTAAAAGTTGGTCATTTCAATAAACGGACTTGAGCCAAGTGACTATCCAGACAAAAATACACTTGACTCCTAGCTCATACCATACTCAAAAATATCTTCTTAATTTGTAGGTGGGTAAAGATTTCTTAAAATGATACAGGAAGCAATAACCATAAAGAAAAGTTTGACAACTTACACTACATTCAGTTAAGAAGTTCTGGTAAAAATCTCCTAATGAGGGGCACCTGGCTGACTCAGCCAGAAAGGCATGCGACCCTTGATCATGGGGTCATGAGTTCAAGCTCCACATTGGGTGTAGAGATTAGTTAAATAAAAACAATTTTCTTTAAATCTCACAATGAGTGTGAAGAGAAGAAGGTTCAGGAAGTAACAGGAAGATGAGTCCACAGGGATGGTCATTGCTGCACACTCATTAGGACCCTCATGTTGGGGGTCTTCTTGTGAACATAAGACTTCAAGCTTCAAAAAGGTGGCTCATTTCCTTCCATCCTCCGATGGGTCTTGTTTCTGCCACTGAGCGGTGGCATAGGAAGGAAGCTCAAGGGTATAGGTATGGGTAGGAAGGCAGGAGGTGGCCACCCTAGGCTCAGGAGCTAGGAGCTTTGGCGAATCATTGTGAAGAGCCTGTCTCTTCTAGGGGGGAAAGACCCTGATGCATGAACTTTTTCCCATTTAGAGAAGTCATCCTAGGAAAGAGAAAGGATATTCTGACGGTCCATTCAAACCACCTCAAACATGTTTAATACTTGCCTCATTCTAAAATTGATCACGCAGGGTGCCTTCGACTCAGGTCATGATCCCAGGGTCCTGGAATGGATCCCTGCATCGCATCGGGCTCTCTGCTCAGCAGGGAGCCTGCTTCCCCCACCCCTCAAGCCTGCCTCTCTGCCTACTTGTGATCTCTATGAAATAAATAAATAAAATCTAAAAAAAATAAAATAAAATTGATCATGCAGTGGGAAAACAAACCTTGGAGGTTTTGGCAAAAGCCTTCTAGTCCATCTTGAAAGGCATGAAATTTATTGTTTTAGCTTTCACATTGGGATCCACAACCCATTATAATTAATTTTTGTATATGGTGTGAGGTAGAGGTCCAGTTTAATTTTTCATATAAATATGCGACAGACTCAATATCATTTATTGAAAAGACCATCTTTCCCCTGATGCATGGCCCTTCCCATTTTTCTGGGAGTTTTTTTGGGACAAGAAGAGGGACCCCACTCATATGGGTGGGGGGTGGGGGAGAAGAGCATTCTGCAGAATACTCAGCTGGATGGCTTGTCCAAGCTGGTGTCTACCTTTGCTTGAGTCAGTGGAGCCTGTCCACAGCGGGTCCTGTCTGAGTTAAATGCAGCCCCAACGGCTGCCAGGTCCAGGGCTACCAGGTCTATAGGGGAGGATGCAGAACACAACAGCCTGTTTCTTCTGGAAAATATATGAGGGAGGAAGGCAGAGGACTTTCTGGAAAGATGCTCTCTCTAAAGGGCTTTAAGTAGAGGCTCTTGACACCTTGCCCATATCCCTTTGGACTTACAGTTCGGTTCTGGTACTTGCTCACAACATTCTAGAACAAAACCCTAATTGGTGGCTTTTCTCTGCAGGTGGGAGGGCAGGCCAGAAGTGCCAGAGAGGTCAGCAGCTCCTGGGATTAGTCCTCAGGCAACTTCAGAGGGCTGGAAGATCAGTACCCCAGATTCTCTGCCACTCGGTGGGGAAGCTCTGAAGTGTGCCCTATACTGTTTCCCAGAGTTCTCCAGCAGGGAACTTGTCTCAGGTTCTGCTTCTAGGGGAATCCAAACTGAGACACGTGGGAAAGAACACTGTATTTGTCAGCCTGGGCCGCCATAACAAAATACCAGAGACTGAATGGCTTGAACAACAGAAACATATCTTCTCATTGTTCTGGAAGTTAGAAGTCTCAGATCAAGGGGTCAGTGATTCAGTTCCAGGTGGTGACACTCTCTCTGGCCCATAGATGGACTCCTCACTGTACCCTCATAGTGGAGAGAAGGTTCTGGAGTCTCTTCCTCTTCATACAAGGACACTAGTTCTGTCAGACTAAACTAAACCTTATTTAACCTTAATCGTCTCCTTAGAGGTCCTAGGTCCAAAAACACCACATGGAGGGAGGGGTTAGGGCTTAGTGTATGAATTGTTTCATCCAAAGCCAGCATTTAGTCACTGATTTAGTCCTGCCTTCTGCGCACTAGGGGGTGGGCAGTGTTGAGTTGGATGGTGGTCTGAGGACAGTTTTGAGATCTTTGAAACAGATCTCACATCCTATTTCTATCAACTGTGCACCTGACCCACCCCAGGGACCAGAGTGTGACCACAACCCAGATACCCCCTGCATCCAGGACATATTATAGCTCTTTGGGTGTTTAGCCTGGGCGGGCCCTGGGCTATGGGAATCGCTTGGAGCCTGTGTGTGGAGCAGGGCGTGGGCTGGCGGGCTCTGGGACTCTGCAACATGGATTAGAAGCAAGAACAGAGGGGGAGGCTAGGGGAGCACGGAGATGAATGGAAGCCTCTCCTGGTCATGGGCCCCCAGTGAGCTGAATCCCCAGGTATTGACCAAGAACATAAGAGAAAGCAGTGGAGGCCTCTGAAGGGCATGAGCAGCCCATCTGCCTTGGCAAGTGTATTTTGTCCAGAGGACCCCAGGGCATATGGTCATGGGCTGTGGAGCTTCTGGAAGCCAGAGCCAAAGAGGACCACCAGGAAGAGAGTAAGCCTGAGGCCTGGAGCTGGATGCTAGGCTCCCTGGACAGTGGGTCAAAAGAGTGGCTTCCAGAGTCAGCCAGCAGACCTTTGAGATCTGGGAGATACATCTCAGGGGACGGCAGGAATTCATTCCAGAAGGGGGATGGGGTAAATGAGCCTATTTACTTTACTACCTCTTTACTACCTTTCCTCCCAAACTTTGAGACAGGAGAGACAAAGGTGCCTAGGCCTGGGGGCAGAGGTGGTGGAGATGTGCTCAAACAGGCAACCTTAGGGCCAAAAGCCTACCCTGACCTACCTTGGCCCCATGACCTTCGTTCAGAGTGGATCTCTTTTCTGAGCCTCTGTGTAACCGAGTGGCGCTTTGTTTGTGCCGTTCTTGTTCCTGGGCAGTCTTCTGACAACCCCTGCCTTGGCCTGGCCAGACAGCAGCTGGGGGATGGAGTCCTCTGTGGCCAGACTATGCTCCCAGTCTAAGCTCCTGGGGTGGAGCCCACGTCCTGGGACCCCAGGCCTGCTAGCTTGCCCACCACCCGCAATGGTCCTTGCGAGCAGATGTGGGGCAAGTAATCCTTGCTCAGCTGAACTCTGGGGCTGTTGAAAAAGCCTGATGTGTGAGAAGGCCACCCAGGGGCATGACTGGGAGGGGCCCCAGGAGAACAGCAGAACCACTGAGAAAAGAAGACCCACGCCAAGGAAGCAGGCCAGAGAGGCCAGGTGGCCACCTGCAGCTGTGTTTATTGTTCTGTTTTCTCCAACCTCAGCAGAGCAGAATGTGAGGCCAGTGGCAGCTAGGCCAATTCCATGGTACTATGGGGCCAGCCAGAGTCATATGTGAGTGGGGCCAGAGTCCATAAGATAGCCATTGGGAGGAAGACCCACCATTTAGGGGCCTTGGCACTCCCTCTTCTGCACACTCCATGCCCAAAGCCCCTGGTGGGATTCATATGTGGGAAGCATGAGTGTGCGGGCCTCGGAGGGGGCAGCCACAGGGATCGAGCAGCCATTGGAAGCTCCATGGGAGCCTGGGCAGGCCTTGGGAGGCTGCTGGGCACTACCTCTTGCCCTGGAGCAAGGTCGGGATGCTGGGCCAGCTGAGATGGGTCAGATACAAACAGGACCTCCCCAGGCCACTTCTCCCTGAGCTGTCCTCTTCCCCATGGTCCCCATCCCCTGCTCCTGTCGCCTGATGGTCCGGTCTGCACAAGGTCCATCTCTTCCAGAGGAACTGACCCAGTGAGGAAAACCCAGCATCCCGGGACCCCCCTGGGATGCTCTCCTGCTGAGAGCATCAGCACAGTGCTAAGGCTTCCGACCAGCCCCGAGGAAGGGAGGTGAGAGAAGCCTGTGGGACTGGAGGCCTCAAGCACAGGGTGGCCTGTTCAGGCCTTTGGGTGGATGTCCGCCCGAAGCCCTGGCTCAGCGTCTGTCTGTGCTGCCATCCAGGACGTGAGTGTGTATCCCAGAGGAACCTCCAGTCCGGGTTCAGTGGGGGCAACACTGGCAGACCTGGTGGGGAGAGGGAGACAAGAAAGTTCTGGAAAAAGGCTGGCTGTAAGGGGACAGGAAACCCCTTCTCTCTGCCTGTTCAGCTTGGGCCACTGGGGTGGGGAGGGGGAGCTGGCTGTGTGGCCCTTACAGCTGTCTAGACAAGCCCTGGAGAGAGAGAATTGGACCCCAGGGCCCCACCCTGGGTAACGTCTTCCGCAGAGTCTCCTGCAGTCTCCGCAGGGCCAGGGGAGGAAGCAAGGCCCAGCTGGAGACCTACCATGATTAGGAGTATGCCAGGCCCTGAAGCCCCCGGGCTGAAGAGTGGAACTTGTCGGAATCCTCAAAAGGCTGGTCTGTGGTAAGCAAAGACAGGAACCATAAGCTCCGTGCAGCCTGGGGACCTTCTCTGCCTGTGTGCCTCTGGGCGGGAGACAGCACGCAGAGCTACAGGGAGCCTGGCAGGTGCTGGGCTGTTCCTGTTCCTGGCAGACAGTTAGGTGAGGCGAACCCCTCGGACCTCTTAGGTGCAGCCCCAGGCCCTTGCCTGCCTAACTCCCTTACCGAAAAGAGGTGACTCTGGGCTCCACTTTCCAGCCCTGCTTCCTCCGCAGGGAGAGGAAACAGAGTACCAAGTCAGAAAAAAGGTCAGCATCTTGGAGAATGGACCCCCCTCATGCAGCAGGGGCATGTCTCCTTCCCAGACATCCACAAAATTCATCACTTCCATCCTCCCCTCCCCTGCCGAAACCTCTGCCCCGCACCGGTTTTCTCTGCTGGTGGGAGACATCAGTGGCTCCCTGCTCCCCAAAACTCATATTTGAAGCTCCAGACACACTCAGGTTAAGAATAATTATCCAGGGCGCCTGGGTGGCTCAGTGGGTTAAGCCGCTGCCTTCGGCTCAGGTCATGATCTCAGGGTCCTGGGATTGAGTCCCGCATCGGGCTCTCTGCTCAGGGAGAGCCTGCTTCCTCCTCTCTCTCTCTCTGCCTGCCTCTCTGCCTACTTGTGATGTCTCTCTGTCAAATAAAAAAAATAAAAAATCTTAAAAAAAAAAAGAATAACTATCAAAACTTGGAAACAAGGCAAAAAAAAAAAAAAAAAACCCAAACAAATCCAAAGACCAAAAGACTGTGCGTCCTTTGAAATCACCTAATGAACCCACCCTAAGAGTCATCTTATTCGAGGGCAGGTGACTCCCTGACTCACTCTATACCCCTGGTATAGGGCCCAGGCTTTGCTAAGTTGGATGTGGACCTGAAAGAGATCAATAACTGACACATGACCACCATTTCACTAATGGCATGTGGCTGGGGTAACATCGTCTCAGTTCTACACCCATAAGTGGGGAAGTGGGAGCTGGGTTACACCTCATCTAAAGTCAGTCCCCTTCCACCCGCTCAGTGATCCAGACCCCCACAAGGGTGCCTACTACCTTCCCACACATGCTGGGAGGCCCAGGTCAAAGGCCTGCAGCCTGTGTGGGGTCTCTCGAGCTCTGAGTGGAGGATCTTTGCTCTGGGCTCAACCAGGTGGGGATGGGGCCTTGGAGTGCTTTCCAGCCCTTCTCTAACAGGATTCCAGTCTTCTCCTTGGTCAAGGGGCCAATGGACAGTCTCTGGAGTGGTGATCACCCAAAGCGATGGGGACCAGGGAGGTAGGAGCCAGATGGACACCCCGGGACTCCCGCAGAGCTCCCTGCTCTACATCCTCCAGAGACACCTGGCCAACCAGCCTGAGGCTCTGG
This sequence comes from Mustela nigripes, assembly GCF_022355385.1. Taxonomy (NCBI): domain Eukaryota; kingdom Metazoa; phylum Chordata; class Mammalia; order Carnivora; family Mustelidae; genus Mustela; species Mustela nigripes. The sequence continues at coordinate 5,114,321 of NW_026739490.1, forward strand.
TGACATGTGAATGGAGTGAGCCCCTGAAGCCTAGCTGCTCCACCGGACCATAGCAGGGCAGCACAGGTCACCCACCTGGAAGTCCCTCTCCGTGGGCTCTCGGGCAGGCCTGGGGTGGGGAGCTGGGTGGGCGCAGCACAGGGGCGAAGGCGCTCCTCTGTTTGACAGCGGAGATCATGTTGACAGGCGAGAAGGAGAAGACGCTGGTGGTGGGGGCAGCGGCCGGGAGGGACATGGAGGAGGCAGCGGCCAGCGGGGGGCTAGAGGGCATGACTCCGGGGCGGGGCAGGGAGGGGCAGGCGCAGCAGGGAAGGCGATGGGAGACACAACAGGGAGACAGCACCAGAGTGAGCAGCTCAGTTGGAGCCCTGGCTTGGGCACTGGGCCCCAGGGGGGCTGCTGACCCAGGCACCAGGCTCAGACCTCACTAGGGGGCTGCAGTGAGGGTCCTGGAGAGACCAGTATTGGGCAGGGTATAGAGGCAGACTAGGAGGCCCTGGGGTCCTGGGCCGGTAACTGCCTTCTGGGGGCAGACCCTTTCTTGGGGCTGCAAACACCAGGGCCAGACTAGGTCAAAATCAAAGCAATAGCAGAACACGCAACAAAACCAAATATTGGGAGGTGCCCTGAAAAGTGAACGACATGGAATAGATGGAATAGAACAGGTCAGGGTTCCTGCTGAAAGCAGCTGGGATTCCAAGATGCTAAGGAACATTCTGGGTGTTGGGGTAACAATGTTAGAGTCAAAGATCAGTGTTCATAGCAGAGCAGGGGCAAGGGATCAGGGATGTTTGGGGGGATACGCACAGCTTCCTGTTATATGGTGTTGTTGCCCAGGATCTTAACTCACACAAGTACCCTAACTTCCTCCACACATATGTTTCCCTTACCAACCTTCCCCACACACCGCACTGGGCACTCTGTTCTCTGCCAGCTTAACACAGGTCCTTGTCACCCCTAGCCAGGGCCTGGAGGCCTCCTATATCTCCCTCCTCCAGCCAGTCAAGTTTAAGCAAAAACACAGAAATCCACATCCTTGCATCTTCCTATTTGAGACCTCCTGGGCACCTAGGGCTGTTCACCGCTCCTCTGAGAATAGCCAGGGAGCCTCCTGCAACCAGGCTCTGGCTGCCCTTCCTTCCTGCGGCCTCCTCTTCTAGGGCTTTGGGCCCTTCTGGATCCTCCTTTCTACATTCTCATCGAAACCCTTTTCCCTGTCTTTCTCTTCTGAATACAAATAAGGCTGTGATTTGAGTGCTGTCCAAGCAGCTGGCATGAGGTGGGCGATTTCTGAAAGAAACCAATGGCTCGAGAAGGCTGCCTTTGGCATCAGAGCACACCACCTCCAATTCCCCTTGGATAAAGTGATGCCTTCAACAGCTACCCCTTTTCCAAATTAATGTTCTCAGCCTCATGGAGCACCCACTCCCAAAGACAGTGCTCACAGCTAATGGATGAGGATCATGGAGCTCTGAGGAGGGCTGGAGACGAATGTCAGAAAGTGTACTGTATCTTTCAAAGCTGGGAGCTCACAGCCACATATTGTAGCTTGGGTAGTACTGGGATTTGTGGGTCCAACTGGGAGTTGCTGGTGGCCAAAGCAGAAAACCAAAAGGAGGCCCAAGCAGACAGATGTCATTTCAGGCATCTCCTGGCCAACTCAATGAGAAGAACACAGGGAATGGATGGGGACGTGGGTAAGACCTGGTTATGAGATGGGACTGACACTTAGGTAAGTGCAGGGTTCCCAACTGATGCTGGAAGCAGGGCTCAAGCCACTTTAGAATTCTTGATTCTCTGGCTGAACAGGGAGATCCCAGATGGGGTGGCTGTGTAGGTTCCCCACTTCTGACTGCACTGTGTGTGTGATGGAAGAGAGGGGTTAGTAGTCTAGACCCCACCAGTTTAGAATTCAAGGGGCACTCAGAATCTTTAAGAATGCTGTTCCAATCTGATGGAAGTGGAAGAAGAGGAGTCTGGCCTGAGCAGAGAGCCAGGAGACACAGGGGTTTAGGTAGAGACAGCAGAGGTTCATGGCCTGTGTAAACACGGGAATATGGGGTTTTGGGTCCCAGAAGCTGAGCCCAGACCACCAGGAGAGAGTCAGGCTCAAGCCCACAGCCAGGAAGAGCAGTACCCAGGATGTGAAATCATGCACCCTTTCTAAGTCTGGGCATTTCACGCACAGTGGCGCATTCAGATCTGAGAACACCCTAGGCAGGGGGACACTGATCTAATTTTACAGACAAGAAACTGAAGCTGAAAGAAATAAAGTAACTTGCTAAATGACAGCTCCTGACTTGGGCTTTCAAATCCTGAATCCAGCTGTCCGACCACACGGACTTCCTTTGCTCTTCCCTAGCTGACTGCAGGGGGCCACATCTTCCCACCAGTCCTGTTTCCCCACCCGTCCCCCAGACAGGTAGAAACCCATTTGGTCTGAGCCATTAGTTCCCTAGGGCCTCCGGCAGGGGGCGCCAGCCTCCCCCCAAAGTCCTGGCGTAAGACGGAAAGGTGGCGATCCACCAGGTTTCATCTGGATACCCCGGCGCCCGGTTAAGGCCCCTTTCAGAAGGAGAGGAGGGCTAGAAACTAGGTATGCAGCTGAAATCGGCAAAGAGACTAAAGGTGCGAGAACTGTCCCGGCCCCAGGGTCCGGGATCCTGCCGAAGGGTGGGCTTGAGGGACAGGCCTCCAACAGCAGAGGCAGGTCACACGACTGTGGTGAGAAAGTCGCCGGAAGCCCCCCACCCACCCTGGGCTGGGAGGGGGCAGGACCGAGCCCCATGCAGCTCTCCGGGCCGGGGACACTCACTGGCGAAGGGCGAGGTGGCCGTGGAGCCATTGAGGAAGCTAGGGGACCCGGGCACGCCTAGGCCGGCCACGCCCGGTGTCCCGTAGCCGCCGAGGCCCGCACCGAGGCCGCTGCCGTAGCTGCTCTGCTGAGAGCCGGGGCTGGGCGCGAACCCGCGCGGGGACGCGCTGCCACAGCTGCGCGCGTAGCCTGCGGGAGAGGGTGGTCAGGCGCGCAGCAAGGGCGGGCGCGGGGTGGGGAGCCGCGCGCGCTGGGGCAGCGGGACGCACCCGGCTCCGGGCCCGGCGTGGCGTCCCCGACGGCGATGGCCAGCGGGCTGCTAAAGGCGTTGATGCCCACGACGGCGGGGTGCGGGTGGCTCGGGGCCAGGGGTCCGAGCGGCGCAGGCGCGCGTGGGGCGCTGTACAGAGCCTCGGCCACGTCGGCCGCGCGCTTCAGGAGGAGCTCCTGCGAAGACAAGAGCGGGGCATGGCCGGGGCAGCCGCAGGCGCCGGGAGGGGGACAGTCCCCGGCCTGGCGGCGCGAGGAGGCAGGCGGAGGCGCCATACCTGGTTGCTGCTGGGCACTCCGTACAGGGCCTCCGCCAAGTCGGCCGCCCGCTTCAACAGCACTTCCTGGGGGCGGGGGAGGAGACAGCAGGACGGAGGGCCAGCCCCGCGGGGCGGCCGAGGGGCCCGGGGTCCCCTCTGCCTCTTCACCCCCGCCAACACCCCCCCGCCGGGGACCACAGGTCACCCTCATCCCCGTCCCCACGCTCCTCTGAGTACCTTGGGCAGCCTCTCGGGATCTCCGGGGTGTCTGGGGATGGCTTTCTGTAGCCTCTGGAATCCATAGTCAATGGTGGGCTCATTCAGGGCTGGGGGAAAGGGCGCCGTTTGGAGGACCCCCTCCCAGCGCCTGCTGCAGGGCCAAGCCCGCCAGCAACCAATCTGGGAGCCTCGCTACAGACCCCCTTCAACCAGCCCAGCCCCAAACTCTCGGCACGCACGGGTCAGCGAGATTCGGTTCGCTGCGTGTTCTCTGTTCCTTTCTTTGCTCATTGATTCAACAGATATTTACTGAGCCGGGCCCTGTGCCAGGTGCTTGGCATTAACACACAAGCACTATACCATCCCATCTGTGGTTCGAAAAAAGGGCAACCATATAGACATATTAGTTTCTATATTCCTAGGGGTAGGACTGGAGGGAGAGCTTTCTGTCTGCATGATCAGGAGTAACATATTAATTACAAAAGTTAAAAACTCCAACAGTCTCCATTTATCACCAATCAGGTGGGCTCCCAGCAGTATCTGGCCGTTAGAAGTGTGTGTGGGCCCCTGGGAAGGGACTGTGGCCCACATCCAGGGCTCTGCGGGCCAGGGGGCAGACTCCTGACTAGGCATCCCCATGACCTCCTTCTCCAGGAGGGTCTGGACCAACTCACCAAGCCTCAAAGCCCTACCCATTTTCTTCACAACCAACTCCAGATTTAGTGAATTTCCTTCTGTTTCCCAGGACAGGGAAAGCACTCATTCCCAGGTCTTTGCATTTGCCATTCCTTCTCCAGGACTGCCTTTTCTTTCCCAGCTCTACCTCCGTATTCATCACTGCAGTCTCAGCTTAGCTCTGTTAAGCCCACACTGCCTCCTAGAGGTCCTTCCCTCCCCTCCACCTGTAACTTCACCCACCTCACGCTTTGTTCCCAGCTCCAGCCACCCCACCCACACCCCCTTAGACTGCAACTCCCTACCAGTAAGTTAGGATCGCTACCGATTGTCTGGTGCGGTGCAGGGAAGGGCTAGGAGATTATCTGTGGAGAGTAGGATGGGGACAAGTGGGTGGCTGGGGCAGGGCAGGAGAAGGAAGGTGGAGAGGGTCCTGGCCAGTGGTCACAGAGGGGATGGGGTATTCTATACTCCAGTCTCTATTAACTTCTCGCCCTGGCTTTCTGCAGGGGCTGTGTGTGTGTGCGCGCGCATGTGTGTGTATGTGTACACACGTGTGCGTGCCCGCGCAAGTGCCCGCTCACCTGTTTATGCCCATACAGAGGGAAGACTGGGGTGGCTTGGGAAACCAAGAGACCGAGGGTAGATTAGGGAGCATCGAGCCCATTTTGGAGAATCTTTGAAACAGATGTGCCGCCGCTGGGAGATATTCTAGACCCTGGGGAGTGTGTGTGTGTGCGGTGGGGGGGATTTGTGAGGGTGAAGAGTGAAGAGTGCCCTGGCGAGGAGGACCATAGGCAAGGAGGAAGTCCGGCAGGGTGGAGACTCGAGCCTGGGAGGGGACTGAGGAGTCAGGCCGAAAAGAGAGAAACGGAGAAGCTCAGCGAAGGAGGAGAGGTCAAGGGATCCAGCGGCCAACTTGAGATACTGGCTAACTCAGAGACCCAGGTTCTGGGGCACCGGGTGGGGCTCCTTCCAGCAACCCTAGGCCTCTCTGCCCCCAACCCCTGTCCCCCGCCTGACTCCTTACCTGTGTAGACAAAACGGCCGGGGGCTCCCTTGCAAAATTGCTTGGACTTGTAGGACAGGGTCACCTCCACCACCCCGGGAATGTGCCGCGGGGGCGTCTGAACCCGTATGGCGTGGGGCGTGATGAGCTGCGAGGGGAGAGGGGAGGCCTGCGGGTTCCAGCCCGGGGCGAGGGGAGGGCCCAGCCGCGAGGCCCCAAGGGAGACTGACGGGGGTGGCCCACCTCGCTCCACACGAGCACGTTCCCGAACACGACCTGCAATCCGTCGAAGAAATTGTCACCGATGACAATGACGGTGGCGCCTCCTGTGGTCCAGCCCTCCCCGGGGCTGATGGCCTTGATACAGGGGGTGGCAGCTGCCAGGCAGGAGAAGAGACAGGTCAGGGGCCTGTACCAAGGATGGGACTGGGGGCTGGCTGGGCCCAAGGGCCGGGGGTCCTGACCTTCAGAGGGGTCCAGCCGGCGCGCCCTGCGACCATGCTTGGAGTTGTTGTGCACAAACATGTTGTCGGACACGGCCAGCACGTGTCCGTCCACACTCACTGTCGTGGATACCACCACCTGCAAGGAGAGCGGAAGCCCGCCTGGCTTAGGCCCTCAGGGGCCCCCTGCAGGCTGCCAAGGCCAGCAGAATTCTGGGCAATTCTGAAGAACTTGGCCAGGGTGGCTGGCGGTTGGAGCTCAGAATCATGGGTGTGGGAAAGAGATTCCCCCAGGGGCTGAACTCATAGAAGGGGAGGTTGGGGGGGACAGGCAGCTAGGTCAAGTGACAGCCCAGATGCACTGTCTAGGGCTGCCCAGGGGAAGTGATCGCCAGGAACTAGAAAAATCCAGAGTCCTGAAAAAATTGCTGGCTCCTTGGGCAGAATGGCTACTATTTTGGGGACATACCTGCATCCTGCACTGTATCCTCAAGGCTCCAAGGCAGGAATGTGTCTTAGGCAAGTGGGAGTGAGAGTGGGGGGAGGCAGCCTCAGCCTGAGAAACCATCAGCGGGAGCCCCCGCCCTTGGGAGGAAACTGGGGCTGCCTCCTTCTCTCCCTCCCACCCTTCCCTGAGAGGGGTGTGCAGGTTGGGGATGTACTAAGGGCAGCTGCTCTCTGCTTCACGCTATGCAAATTAGCTGGGTCGTTAATCATGTAAAAATGTCACAATTAGCATCTCCTTAAGTGGGACTCTAATGAAGCCTCCCTTGGCAGCCAGCATAAGCTGAGATGGAACTGCCCCACCCCCAGCAGGCACTGGGCCCTAAAGCACAGGGTTGGGCAGAGAGCTGCCCTGGGGCTTTCCCCGGGGTGGCAGGACCACAGCCTTCCCCACTCACCCCATCAGGAAGGGCTGGGTTTGCAAGGGGACCCCTCTCCCAGGCCCACCTGGAAGCGGCGCATGTCTCGGGGATTCCCTGCATTCTTTAGGCAGTTCTGGTTGCACTTGAGGAAGAACTTGAGGAAGAACCTGAAACAGTGTGGTAGGAGAGTTCAAGGGCTGGGGTAGGGGGTCTGGAAACGGACGAAGATCTAATGGCTTGCCTCCATGCCCCTCCCCAGCAATGGCGACTCCCCTCTGCCTGCTCACACCAGTTGCACGCCTCCTATTCCCACAACCTGCTGTCTCTGCACAGGATGCCTGATACACACCAGGGAGGCCCTTCCCAACAACTATCCCACACCATGTGGCATACTATGTGTGCATCACACGTGCTGTGCACCCACATCACACAGCATACCCCTCCTCCCGAGTATACGATCTCCCACACAGTGTATACTCCCACAGCCCTCTTGTGCACAAATCTTGCTCACACATAGCTCCCACACAGTGTATACTCGTAATAATACATCCATCCTATATACCGTATATGCCTTATATATGATCACTCACAAAATACAGCCATCACGCACTGTGTATACCCTTCACAGAGCATACACAATACATAGTCCACATAGAGGCTATAGTCATCGTACCCATATGGTATACTACCCCCACACAGAGTCTATACCCATATGTGCAGCGTATGCCCATCTCATACAGTATATGCACAGAAAGAGTATATCTATTAATATACCACTTTATGTTGTATATGATTACCCAAAATACAGTCATGGCAAATGCCGTCCAGTCATCACAAATAGCAAGTAGATCGCCTTTCCTCCTTCTCAGCAGATTCCACCCGTCCCCCGCCCCACACCCCAACACAGCCCTCTTGTGCACAAATCTTGCTCACACATAGCAGGCTCCCTGCCACGGCACATCCTGCCCAAACAGATCTCCCATGCATGTACTGTACACCCCAATATACACACAGTGATAACCTCATCAGACAGAGCCTATGCCCATCACACACACGCGGTGTACCCGTCAGACACACTGGACAGATGCACAAGGAATACCTTCTTTTCACATATGGTAATTGGAAAAAAGCACAGTATGTGCAGTGATGAGACTGGTTTTTAGACAAGCACATGAGCAGTTGGTCCTCTGGTCCTTGCAGTTGGCTGGGGGGCGGGGCTCGGCCTTGCCAGCCACCAGGGAGGCAACCAAGCGTAATACTTCGGATCTGTGCTCTTAGTGAGCTCAAAATACTATCACTCTCTGCCTTTGCGCCCCTGGGACCCCACATGCATCCGGGGAGATGCCCTTTACAAACTGCGGCATGCAGGGCAAACATCTGCAGGTGCTGGGGGCCCGGCACGTGGCCTGCCTCCTGGGCCATTCCATGAGCTCTGCCAGTGCATGTCCTCATTTTACAACCACCCCCTAGTTTTGAACCCCAAATCTGAATATCCAGCTTAAATCCCTAAAGTGGCCTCCAAAGCCCACAAGCATGAACTTCACATTCAGAGGAAGATTTGTCACTGGTTTTAAAAGCAAATTCCCAAAGAGGAGGTCCCCAAGGGCTGGCTCGGGTGTCCAAAAGGACCGTCCCTCCTGAGAGTCAGAACCAGTCATTTTCCTTGAGATGTGCCTCCGCCCAGGCCCGGCCTCTTGTCCTCCACAATGCTGACACCTGACCGCCTGTCATATCCCCCCACGGAGTGAATACGCTTCTGGGAACCCACTTTGTTTTCCTTTTTATAGGGATGCTACATCTGCACACATTTACATCCACAGCCCGCCAAAATACTCGTACGAAGTGTAGACCTTCTATACACCCCTACAGAGAAGGATTGTGAGATGCGGTTAACTTATAAGACCCCAAACAGGGCACACCCACCATGTAGACCCTCCACACTCACCCTTACTGGGTACAATGCAGTGCAGACAGCTTACATGCCCCCAAACAGTAGCCAGTCCAGTGTAGATGCCCTGCATACCCATAAGGTCACCCCAAAGTGCAGTCACCTCAAGTGCTCCCCAACAGAAACCTGTTCAGTACAGACAGCCCATTTATCTCTCATAATCTGCCACAGTACTGGTTTCCAGTATCCATGCGAGACACCTCATGGTGTCACCCGTGTCTACATTAACTGTTTTATGTGTACCCCGCATTTACATGACATAAAATGTAGACACCCCCATCACACGTGGTGCAGACCACTTCGCTTAAACGTTCATCGGCTCAGTCCTTTACAAGGTGCTAGAAGGAGGAGGGCAAACATCAGGAGAGGAACAGTCCCTGTCCTCAGGGGCATTCATGCCAGCCCTTGGATATCACAGATGATGCAAGCGTATGAGTGTCCCAAAGGTGACATACACTTCCCTTACATCCACACACATGGCCACTGCACCCAATCCCACTCCCAAACCTCCAGGGTCCAGAAGAAGGGTTCCTGAGATAGGGCCCGAGATGTGGACTTTGGCCCGCGTGCTGACTCACTTTGTGACATCTCTAACCTCCATCTCCAGCCACCAGGAGAACCAGGAGAGTAGCAGCTGATATCCTGAGGCGTCTTCCGGGGACAGCCTCTGGGACATCCTCTATTTCTGACCTCCCACGGCCTCACTGCTGTTTTCTTGCGGCAGCTTGTCCCCCCACCTGCCTCCCGGGAGCCCCCTCAACCTTTCCTCAGCAGGTCTTCCCATCCTTTCTCTTTCCAGTATCATTCACTTCCAGAAATAAGTCACAGGTGGTATTTATTCTGGGTCTGTATCAGTTCCACTCCCTGTCTGACCGGCCTTTTCTGGCCATTCTCGACTTCAGGAAGTGCCCCCACTTAGAGCCCCAGGGTCCAGCCTGTGCCTCCATCTCTGCAGACCTGCCCCAGGACATCTCTGCCTGGTGCACAGCGGTGCTGAGGAAGAATTAGCCACACGAGGCCTGGGCCCTCCCTGGTGGTGTCGAAGGTGAGTCTTTCCCCCTGAACTTTTAGCTCAGAGCTGCACTCAGTCAACACCAGCGATGGTAGAGCAGCTGTCTTAGTCACTGCCCACTGATGGGCCGTGAGGCTGCTCCCAGCCAGATGGGGATGAGCCAATGCCAACAGTCCCCAGGGCCCCCGCTGCTACTGTGGTGTACTCCCTGAATCTGCACCAGCCTCAGGGGTGTTAAGAAAAATTACCCACAAGAGGAAAATAAGGCACAAAGATGAGGAGTCCTTTCCGAGTCATCCTGGAACAGTGGTTTTCAAAGTGTGCCTCCTGGCTCAGCAGCCATGGTAGCACCTGGGAACTTGCTAGAAATGCAGAATTTCAGGTCCTACCCCTAACCCAGCTGAAATGCTTCCAGTGGGGCCCAGCCATCTGTGTTTTCATGAGGCTTCCAGGTGATTCTGATGCCTCCTAAATTTGAGATTCTGATGCCTCCTAGAGCTACACTATCCAGTACATCAGCCACTAGCTCCGTGTGGCATTGAGCCCTTGCAGTGTGGTTTGAATTGAGATGTGAGTATAAAATACACACCAAATTACAATGACTTACTTAGAAAAAAAAAAAACCCACAGACTATAAAATAGTGACTAGGAACATTGTTGTATTGGTTACATGTTGAAATAATATTTTAGATATACTGAGTTAAATAAAATATATTGTCACAATTAATGCTACCGCTACCAATTCCTTTTCTTGTTTTTAAAATGTGGCTACTAGTGAAAATTTAAAATTACACTTGTGGCTTGCGTATTTATATTGGACAGTGCTGCTCAAGAGTATTATGTTCCCAAAGCCACCTAAGTCTTGTCTAATTCTCTAGGGGGATGTAACTTTGACTTGTATTTGGTATTGATTGGGTCTAGATTCTGTAAAGGTGGTGCTAATTTGCAGGAAAATGATATGATGCAAATGGTTTTCATGGGGAGAAGTAAATACTTTCTATTTGGTAGAAAAATTTGCCCTGAAGTTTGTAATTGTATCATTCTATAGACATTAACTAGCTTTGTAGCTACCTTGGCAACTTTTTCTTTTAAGGTTTTATTTATTTATTTGAGAGAGAGACAGAGATAGTGAGAGCACAGGCAGCGGGAGAGGGAGAAGCACGTTCCCTGTGAGCAGGGAGCCTGATGTGGGGGTCGACCCCAGGACCCTGGTCAAGTGCACAGCCCTGGTTGACCTAAGTATCCCCAAGGAGAGTGAGCATTTTAGGATGCTCTCTGCGTCAGTGAAGGACTTGTGCCCAGGTCCGGACCCATGGTGACCATGAGGCTCTAAGAGGACATGACTCCTCATCTGAGCCTCACAGGAAGAGGAGCAAGAGAGAGGTGAAGTCCAGGGACCTGCCATTAGGTCATTAGAATTACTATAAGAAAAATACTAAAAATACAAGCATGAGTTACAAAGAAAATACAAAACTACACCCATGCAGAAGTAAAAAGTGATCCAGGCCTAATCTCTCAAGCACTTAGTAAGAGCCTGGAACTCTGCTGAGCTCACCGTTGGCATTACCTTGTCTAATCCTCTCATAACCCTGAGGTGGTGGAGATTGGCGATCATCCCCACTCTACAGATAAGGAAACCAAGGGTAAGCATCACTACAAAGTCACACAAAGGCCAAAGTCTGGATACCAGCTCGGGACTCCGTGAACCCACGGATACTGACAAGAGTCATGGAAAATTCCCTCTAATTGGGGCTCTCGAAGTCCAACCCTGCCCCAGCCCTGGGGCTGGCAAGCAAGCCTCATTCAAAAGGAGCCCCGAGAGGCAGGCTGTACCGGGACATGTTTAGCCATTTCGTGGCCATTTCCCCAAGGTCACAAATGCAGCAAGGTTGCAAAAGAGACTCAGGACCCCTTGCTCCTAATTGGAGGCCTTTGGCTGTTGTGACTGCTGCTCTCAGTCTGAGCAGGTGTCCAAGATTAAAGACCAGTTGCATAAGACAAGCCGAGTTGAAATTCAGTGAAGGGTACTGGTGGCTCATTATTCTCTTCTGGCCTAGATGTTCAACATTTCCATTATTAAAAGTTTAATGCAAGACCAGAGGAAGAGCTGTGGTCATCCAGCTAATAAGGCAATTCAAGGGAGGTAGTTAAGCATCATGCCTCAGGCGCCTATGATTTCAGCGAAAGGTAAGAGCAGTTCGCTCGCACACCTGCCCTTACCGCGTCCTGAACGTAGCTTCACCTTCCTGGTCGTTCCTATAGATGCTTCTTATTCCTCCCTGTACAAACAACGCGAGATGAAATGGAAATGAACCTTCCCTGTCAATGGAATAATCCCTACCAAGGAAGCAAATGTTGGGTTGAATGTGACTCTGGTGCAAACATCTGATGTATATTGTAACTTCGCAGGGGTGTCACCCCTCCCCTCATAAGGAAAGCCCTTCAGCACTGTGCTTTCCATGAAGCAACACGTGGAGGTGAGTGATGGGAGTCCACTTGCAAACTCTGGGTTCTCAGGGGGTGGAAAGCGGTGTCCAGGCACCATGGTGGGGGATGCCTGCTGGATTACTCATCCCCCAAACACTGTGGGCCTTGGCTGTTAAAGGGCTCACAGCTCCCCCAAATCCCCTCAAGTTATCCTCAGCCAGAAGCGTAAGCTCCTCGCCAGCAGCCCCCAGCCAAAGACAGACTGACATCACATGGGGGATCAACTCCCTGTGCTTTTCATATTCCAGAACTCCCCAAGGGCTCAGGCTGGTGCCAGACTCCAGCGGAGACTGTCTCCTTGCTAAGCTGCTCCTGTGGCTGCTGTTTCCCTCTTTTTCCTCCCAGAGCTCTCCTCCAATAAACCCCTTTCATGAGTGCCCCCATCTCCAGCTCTGCTCCTTGGAATCTCATCCTAAGATACCATGTCACAGTTTTGCACCACGTTTGCCCTCCTGATGTCCCACGGGAGACTCCCTTAGAGCAGGAATCACGTTCCCACTTCCAGAGACAAAGCTGTTAGTAAATGAAAGAGCAGGATGAAGCCCAAGGATGCTCACAACCACAGGACTGTCCAGAGTGGGGGAAGGAACGCATAGATCACAAGCGCGGTCCGACGGAACTTTTCCCAAAATGATATCCACTGGTCACATGTAGCCACTGAGCACCTGACATGTGACCAGTGTGACTGAGAAACTGTTTCCAGTTTGGTTTCATTTTAATTTATTTACTTTGCCTTTTTTTTTTTTTTTTTAAGATTTTGTTTTTGCATTACCTCTACATCCAACGCGGGACTTGAACTCACAACCCCGAGATCAAGAGTACCATGTGTCACTGAGAGCCAGCCATGTGCCCCATTGTTTCATTTAAATTTAAACTGAGAGAGTCACATGTGCCTCAGGGCTACTGACTCTATGGGACAGTACGGATCAAGAAAGAGGAATTGGTGTGAACAGATGAACAGGTTGGGGCAGCAACTTCCAAACAAGTGTCCTGCAAATACCTTGGGAGAGAAAGCAGATTGGGAGAAAAGCGTAGAATAAACCTGGATATTTATTTCTAAGTCCACAGTTGGCATTTCAGCCTGGGATGGGAAATGGGGGCCAGGGGAATCCTCTGCTCATTTTGACTCCAAAGGGCTTGCCTTTGAGCCCATGAACCTCCAAAGAAATAGAATGTCTTCCCGAGGCAGGGTCTGTGTCCTGTTGTTCCTCCCTGTCTGCTGCTCCCTGACCCCAGCTCAAGGGCAGAGGAATTTCTAGAGGGCTGGACCATTCATTTCCTCATTCATTCAACATGCCCACTGGAAAAGATGTACTAACCACCTTACATGAGTCAGGCAGTGCAATCTAGAGGTGAACAAGGTCTTAAGGAAAACTACAGTCCAGCAGGAAAGAGAGAAACCTGAAGCCCAGTTAATACCACAGAGTAGTGGACACAATTTGCTCAGTGTAAGTGCCCCAGCCACTATGCCTGGTAGAGCTGGGCGGGCTCCTACAGGTCGCATTTCATCTTGGACATCTGGGGTCTTGAAAGACCAGGGGCATTTTCCCTGAAAGAGGAGGAAGAGGCAAGGGCCCTTCCTGCAAAGGGAATAAACAGCCTAGCCCAAGGACTGGGGGCATGCATGGCACACTTTTCCCTGTGGTACCTGACAAGGTGGAGCAGAATGGGTGTGGACCATGGTCTGGGGGTTTGGCATCAAATCCTGCGGGATTATGGAAACTGTGAGTGATGGGGAGTCAGCACAGTGTGCCTTATTGCCTGTGTCATTGGGAAGTGTCTTGCCTCCAGGGAAGTGGGCACCTAGGGATGGTAAGCAAGGAGGTTGGTGTGATAATCCAGGCCCAGGTTGGGGTGGCCCAGATGGGGGTGGTGTATGCTACTTCCTGATCTTGGCCTGGGGCAGCAGCCAATGCCGAGTGTCCCCAGGGCCATAGCCACCTGCCAGGCCTGGACCTGGCCTCCCCACCATGATCCCTACTTGGGGCAGAGGTGGCTGCAGTGCAGATGGGCTGGGGGACTATAAATAGCCGGGGCGCATACATTAGCATGCCAATGCACCCGCACCCCATCCTCTATGCTAATGGCCCACCATGCGCCTGAACACCTTCTGTTCCCCTGCATGCATTTGCATGCGCAATTAGCATAATCTTGTATAATTAATGAACAGCGTCAATTTTAGCTCCTAAGTAATTTGATTAACATGTTGATAGGGCACTTACTAGGCTCTCCAAACCGCAGGGCTGGGCATGGGGCCTGAGGAGAGGGGGAGAGGTGGTAAAGAGACTGATATGGGGCCCCCAGCTGCCCATGAAGTGCAGTGGTGACTCCACTTCCCTGAGGGAGGGATAGCGGGATAGAGGGGCTGCTAAAGGGAGGCCTCTGGGTGCCCCACGTGAAGCATCGGGTCCAGGCAGGAGCACAGTTACCGTGGGTCACCTGAGCATGAAGCCCATTTTGTGCCCATGTGGACAGAGACATACATACACATGTCCTGCATCCCCCCCACCCCTCTAGCCTTGGGAGTCCTCTGAGAATGCAGGATGCTAGACTCCAAGGGAAGAACAGAAGAGGAGCAGGGATGGAGAAAAGGTGGGAGGGATAGGGAACGGGAGGGATGGACAGATAGACGGAATCCATAGAGGAGGGAGATGTGCTTGTAAGTAACTTGGGAATATGAAGGGGAACGGAGGGGTCTCATAGCCTGAAGAAAAGAAGTTGTGAGTTCTTCTGGCTTTTTTGGGTGGGTGAGCCAGGCTCCCAAGCCAGAAACCTTGGTGCCTCCTATTTATGAATCATGAGAGAGGCAGAGGTTGGAGGTCAGGAAAGCTGGACACTTTCCTTAATGTGCCAAACGACCCAGGACAGAGAGGACAGAATGCTGAGTGTTGCTCCCTTCCCATTCAGAGGCAATTCCATTCCAGCCCCAGACCTCCCAGGACCCCTGTCAGAGGCTCAGACTCCTTTCCTGCTCATCTGTGACTGTGGTCAGTTAGCTCTAAGTGATTTTCTTGGTGCTATTGAGGCTAGTTCTCTGAGATGGGCCATCAGGGTGAAGGTAGGCTGGGGTAAGATATGATATTATGGCAGGCCCTGCAAAAGTACATCGGACTTAACTTCACAGCATCCCTAGGGGGTGGGTTAAGAGTCAGTTCCTTGTTAGAAATGAGGAAACTGAAGCTGAGGGACGTGGGGGCCTTGCTCCAAGTCGTCTGGCCAGACATTCCACATTGGCTTGAATCTCCCAATTCCGAATAACCCTTAAATTTACAGAGAGAGTTTATCATTCAAATTGCAGACAGGTGATTTGCTAGCCACCTCCCACTCCACCTATTGCGGTCCTCCACACTTCCTCATGCCTGCACTTCTTCTCTCCTCCTCTGGGGGCACTGTCCATAGCTCCCCTCCTGCCTTAGCCTGGGGGAGGTTTTTCCAGAAATCTCCTTCTGAATTAGGGGGTGGCTTGGAGACCCTTGTCCTTGGATGGCCCCCCAGGGGTGGTTTGGGAGCCCTAGGGGTCATGGGGGAATCTCACATGAACCCTCTCTGCTTCTCTCTCAAATGCTCCCAGCTCTGAAAGGAGTGGGGTGGGGAAGGAAGTGCAGTTCACTCTGCAGGCAAGAGGGGAACCTCAGTCCCACCTCAGCATTGACCCAGCAGTGAGGTTCCAGGACCCCAAGAAGAATTGCCAGAATGGGCCCAGACAGAAGCCTGTGCTTGCAACATCACCGTGGGTGCAAAGAGATCCTACTGGAAAGAGTGGAAGGAGATGCACACTACTGTGAGCTTGTTTTTTGGCTGTGGAGAAAAACAGTGATTCCTGCATTGACCATTGGGTTAAGAAGGAAGGCTGATTCTTTTGCAGCTTTCACAACCCCTTGCTATCATTGCCTTTGTCAGGTTGTGCCTGACCTAGAGACTGGGGTTTAAGTTTGCCCACAACAGGGGAAACTAAAGCTTATCTCCTCTAGGTGGCTCAGGCACAGCCTGTTTCAACAGTATCACTACAAAATCCACTGTGCACCAGGCACAGTCACATGCCAGAATGCATCATAGCTCACAGCTCCAGTCCATCCCTCAGAGCCAGAGGAGAAGAGCTGTAGGCTTCCCACCCACTCTCACACTAGGCTGATCAAGAAAATCATTAGTCTGAGAGCTGTGATGTCCAACACGGTAGCTGTGTGTGATTGAGTTCGAATTAATTAAAATTAAATAAAATTAAAAATCCAGTTCCTCAGTCATTGTAGCTATATTTCAGGTGTCCAGTGCCCAAGGTACATGTGGCTGTTGGCTACCTCATTGATCAGTGCAGAATATTTCTATCCTTGCACAGAGTTCTATTGATAGCGTTGTCTTTAAGCTTTACGTTGATCTCTATTTCCTTATATCATATGTAAAGGCTTAAACAATTATGTTTCATGTCTTCAACTGCTCCGTAAGCTCTCAGAGGGCAGGAATCATTGTTTAAACTTTCCTGTTTTCCCCCAGTCATCCATTACAGTACCTGCCTCACACTTGGTGCTCACTGATTCATGATGGAATTCAACAGTCAAAATTAACTATATGACTGGATGAATACTGGACCAAAGCCCCCAAATCACATTTAATAGGAAAGTAAAATCCTGTACTTAGATAAAAAAATGTCAGTTGCAGAGACAGAACTTTGAGAACTGTAGGGAAAAGACCTGTGAAAATCTATTCCTTGATAACACCAAGAGGAAAACAGGCAAAAACTGTTGAAATAGGGGTGACTGGGTGGCTCAGTGGGTTAAGTCTCTGTCTTCAGCTCAAGCCATGAACTCAGGGTCCTGGGATCAAGCCCCTCATTGGGCTCTCTGCTCAGCAGGGAGCCTGCTTCTCTCTCTCTCTCTGCCTACTTGTTATCTCTTTCTGTCAAATAAATAAAATCTTAAAACTATTAAAATAAACTTTTTCAGAACTTGAAATTAACAAAAGTTTTGCACAAACCAAGGAGTATTTACTCAAGAGAAATTAATGAATCTTAATAACAGAGAGCTTTGCAGTATTTTCATTTGTCCTACTACCATCCCCTTCTTTCTAGCTCTGTAGTAGATTTGAAAACCAGCAGCACTGCAACCATGGCTGCTGGGAAAACTAGTGCCTAGTAGCTACTATAAGAAAAAGACTAGAGCTTCTCAACATGTATTCTCAGACAACTGTCACTATTTGATCTGTCTGGCAGCTCCCTGACAACCCCATTCACAGGAATAGTCATTTGAGCTGCACCAGAGCTTGCTTAGTGGGAAAATCTCTATCCTGAGGGTGTTTGTTGAAAACAACCATTGGCAATTGTTTAACACTGCTGTTGCTGGAGGCAATGACAGTAGTTGGGGCAAACAAGAGTCTGGCCAAAACCTGTAAAGAAAAAAAGTGGGAATGACATGTTCATAGGGGGATTCTGAAAAACTTTCATATATTCCTGGAGATCTAGGAGGTCATGTGCATGTGCAAGGAAGAGCACATGTTCAAGAAAGATCTTAGAATGCCCTAGTCTCTCATCTCTGGCTGATCCTAAAACCTGCACAAACAGGAAGTAGAGGTTAAGTCAGGGTTGTATACTGCTAGAACACTGACAACATGCATATGCAGGAATTGATGCAAAACATATGCAGCAAATGATCTAGCAAATGATTAATACAAATTGGTTTAAGGCATTTAGAATGCTTGTCCAATCATAAGCTGACCACTAAGCTAACCGAACAAAAACTTTAGCGGCCACACACAAAAAGATTTTATAGAATTAGTCCACAAAAGTCATTAAGTAAACAAAGATTAACAGCAACAAACATTGGGAAGGAGGAGCTGATTTCCATGTATTACATTACATTATTAAAATGCCCAGTTTTTGATGAATAATTTTGAGATATTCAGAGTAACAGTAAAGTATGGCCCATACACAAGAAATAAAGCATTAATATGAATGGTCCCTGAAGATGTCCACATATTAGATTTACTAGACAAAGACTTTAATCAGCCATTCTAAACATGTTTAAAGAATTAAAGAAAACCATGTTTAAAAGAATACAAGAAAAGTACGAGAATACCTTACCATATAGAGAACACCTATAAAGAAATATAAATTATTTTTCAAAAACCCCCACATTTAAATTCAGGAACTATGGGACACCTGGGTGACTCAGTCAGTTAAGGGTCTGACTCTGGCTCAGGTCATGATCTCAGGGTCATGGAACTGAG
Organism: Mustela nigripes; assembly: GCF_022355385.1. Classification (NCBI taxonomy): domain Eukaryota; kingdom Metazoa; phylum Chordata; class Mammalia; order Carnivora; family Mustelidae; genus Mustela; species Mustela nigripes. The sequence continues at coordinate 5,132,541 of NW_026739490.1, forward strand.
CCTAGAACTGGGCTCCCCACTCAGTGGGGACTCTCCGTGTCCCTCTCCCTCTGCCCCTCCCCCTGCTTGTGCTCCCTCTGTCTCTCTCTCAAATAAATAAATAAATAAATAAATAAAGTCTTTTAAAAAAATAAATTCAGAAGCTGAAAAGGACAACTGAAGTGAAAAATTTCTAGATAAACTTAACAGCATATCTGAATTGACAGAAACAAAAAAATCAATGAATTTGATGATAGGTCAGTTGAGATTATCTAGTTCTGGAGCAGAAAGGAAAAAGAACAAAGAAGAGTAAAAAGAATCTAAGATGTTGTGGAAAACCATCAAACATAGTAACATATTCATAATGGAAGCCCCAACAGGAAAGAAGAAAGGGAAAGGGGCAGAAAGAATGTTTGAAGAAATAATTGAGGGGCGCCTGGGTGGCTCAGTGGGTAAAAGCCTCTGCCTTCGGCTCAGTTCAATCCCAGGGTCCTGGGATCAAGCCCCAAATCAGGCTCTTTGCTCAGCGGGGAGCCTGCTTCCCCATCTCTCTCTCCGCCTGTCTCTCTGCCTACTTGTGATCTCTGTCTGTCAAATAAATAAATAAAATCTTTAAAAAAAAATTTTAAAAAAAGGAAATAATTGACAAAAACTTCCTGAAATTGGTGAAAAACATTATTCTACACATCCAAGAAACTTAATGGACTCCAAGTAATATGAACTCAAAGAGATCCACAATGTAGACACATCATACTCAAACTGTCAAAAGCTGAAGACAGAATCTGGGAAGCAACAATTACCTACAAGAGAGCCTCATGAGATTAAGAGCTGACTTCTCATCAGAAACTATGGAGGTCAGATTATAGAGGGATGACATTCAAAGCAGTGAAAGAAAATGACTGTCAACAAAAAAATTCTACATCCAGCAAAACTATCCTTCAAACATGAAGCATACATTTTTGAAAATTTAAATAAATATGAAAGATGAATTGTGACATTTTCAGATAAACAAAAATTGAGAGAATTCCTGACTTGTTAGTGATCTTTCTTGAAGTTAGATCTTTCTTGCAAGAAGTATTAATGGGGATGGGGTGCCTGGGTGATTCAGATGGTTAAGCATCTGCCTTCGGCTCAGTTCACGATCCCAGGGTCCTAGGATCAAGGCTCACATCAGGCTCCATGCTTAGTTGGGAGTCTGGTTCTTCCTCTGCCCCTCCCCTCTGCTCTTGCTTTCTCCCTGGCTTGCTCTCTCTCTCACATAAATAAATAAAATCTTTAAAAAAAAGAAATATTAATAGACACAGTATTTATAAAACTGTGCTGATGTGTTTATAATGTGTAAAAATACAATGTGATTGACTGACAAGGCTCTAACAAAGGAAAATTAAGGCAATGGAGCTGTATTAGAGCATTATTTTACATGTATTGAAACTAAGTCGATACTGTCTAAATTAGATTTTTTTTTTCTTAAAGATTTTATTTATTTATTTGACAGAGAAAGTGAGAGAGCACAAGCAGGAGCAGCAGAGAGAGAAGGAGAAGCAGGCTCCCCACTGAGCAAGGTGCCTTATGTGGGGCTTGATCCCAGGACCCTGGGATCATGACCTGAGCCGAAGGCAGATGCTTAACAACTGAGCCACCCAGACACCCCTAAATTAGATTGGTTTTTAAAAGATTCTATTTAGGGGCACCTGGGTGGTTCAGTGGGTTGAGCCTTTGCCTTTGGCTTGGTTCATGATCTCAGGGTCCTAGGATAGAGCCCCGCATCGGGCTCTTTGCTCAGCAAGGAACCTACTTCCCCTCCCTCTCTCTGCCTGCCTCTCTGCCTACTTGTGATTTCTGTCAAATAAATAAATAGAATCTTTTTAAAAAAAGATTCTATTTATTTATTTGAGAGAGAGAGAGAGTCCAGTGCACACAAGTAGGGGGAGGGGCAGAAGGAGAGGGAGAAAGAGACTCCCTGCTGAGAGTGGAGTCTGATGCTAGGCTTGATTCCAGGACCCTGAGATCATGACCTGAGCTGAAATGAGATGCTTAACCAACTGAGCCACCCAGGCACCTCTAAATTAGATTGCTTTAAATCAAGATATTAATAGTAATTCCCAGAACAACCACTAAGAATATTACTTAAAAATACAGTAACAATAACAGAATTAAAACAGTACACTGGAAAATATCAATTTAACACACAGAGAAGAGCAATAATAGAGGAATAGGGAAATACAACAGATAGGAAACACACTGCAAAATGGCAGACATAAATCCTACTTTATCAGTAAGTACATTAGATGCAGATGGATCAAGTACTCAAATTAAAAGGCAGAGATTGGCAGAATAGATTAAAAAACATAACCTAAGGGCACCTAGGTGGCTCAGTCATGTAGGCATCTGCCTTTGGCTCAGGTCACGATCCTGGGATTCTAGGATCAAGCCCTGCTTTGGGCTGCCTGCTTGGTGGGAAGCCTACTTCTCCCTCTCCCACTCCCCTGCTTGTGTTCTCTCTCTTGCCATACCTCTCTCTGTCAAATAAATAAAATCTTAATAAATAAATAAACAAACAAACCCATAATCTAACTATATGATGTCTATGCAAGGCACGGTTTAGATTCAAAGATAGAAATAGGAAGAAAATAAAAGGATTGCAAAAGATATCAAGAAAACCAACCAGAAGACAGCAGGAGCAACTTTATTAATACTATACTAAATAGACTTTAAGACAAAATTATTATAAGAGATAAAGACATTTTATGTTAAAATGTCAATCTGTCAGAAAGAAATAATTATAAACATATATGCACCTGATAATAAAGCTCCAAAATATAAGAAATAAAAAAATGACAGAATTTGGAGGAAAACATAGATAATTCAACAGTAATTGAAGACTCTTATGCCCTACTTTCAGTAACAGAACTACTAGGCAGAAGATCAACAGGGGAATAGGAGACTTGAATAACCCTCCTTATTCCCACTTATACAATAAATGAGCTACATTTCACATGATACTTTCAAGACTTAGCATCGTGAAGATTTCATTTCCATCTAGGTTAATCTGAATTAAACACAATCTCAGTAAATATGACACACAATCAACAGAGTGGAAGGCAACTTACAGAATGGGAGAAAATATCTGCAAATCACATATCTGAAAAATAGTTAATATCCAGAATATATAAAGATCTCCTAAAACTCAAAAACAACAAAAACCAAATAACCCAGTGACAAAAACACATAAATGACTTTATAGAGATTTCTTCAAAGATGGTGTAGAAATGGCCAAAAAGCAACTGAAAAGATGCTTAACATCACTTATCGTTAGAGAAATGCAAATCAAAACAATGAGATACTGGGGCACCTGGCTAGCTCAGTTAGTAGAGCATGTGACTCTTGATCTTAGAATTGTTGAGTTTGAACCCCATGTTGTTGAAGAGATTATTTAAAATAAAAAATATTAAAGAAAAGACAACGAGATATCATCTCACACCCATTAGAATGGCTACTGTAAAACAAGAGTGTTCGTGAGGAAGTGGAGAAATTAGAACACTTGTCTGCTCTTGGTGAAATGGTAGAATGGTGCACCTATTATGGAAAACAGTATGAGGATCCTTAAAAAATTTAAAAAAGAACTGTCATATGATCCAGCAATAGCATTTATGGTTATATATCCAAAGAGTAAGGTCTCAAAGAGATATTTTCACACTCATATTTATAGCAGCATTATTTATGATAGCTGAAAGATAGAAGCACCCAAATGTTCACTGATGGATGAATGTGGTATGTATGTAAAACGGAACACTATCCAGCCTTAAAAAGGAAGGAAATCCTGTTATATGCTACAACATGGATGAAGCTTGAGAAGAGTATGTTAAGTAAAGCAGGCCAGTTGCAAAAAGACATACTGTATGATTCCACTTATATGGGGTATGTAAAGTAGCCAAATTTGGAGAAACAGAAAGTAGAATTGTGGCTACCAGGACTGGGAGAGGAGAAAATGGGAGCTGCTGCTTGATGGATACAGAGTTTCAGTTTTGCAGAAAGAAAAAGTTCTGGAAACTTGTTGCCTAACAATGAGAATATATTTAACACTACTGTTTTAAAATGATAAAGATAGTAAATTTTATTAGGTGTTTTTTTTAACACACCTTAAAAAATGATATAAGTAAGTAATTTTTATGACCTAGACAATCTAACTATAAAGTTAATATAAAAAATAATTAAGCTGGGGGGACACCTGGGCAGCTCAGTCAGTTAAGTATTCAACTTCTGATTTTAGCTCAGGTCATGATCTCAGGGTTGTTAGATCAAGCCCCAGGTCAAGTTCATGCTCCGCACGGAGTCTGCTTGATTTTTTACCTCTGCCCCCACTACTTCTCCCCCCAACTTGTACTCTCTCTCTCTCTCAAAAAGAAAAAACAAAAACAAAAACAAAACAACAAAAAAAAACAAACGGCGCCTGGGTGGCTCAGTTGGTTGAGCAACTGCCTTCGGCTCAGGTCATGATCCCAGACTTCCAGGATCGAGTCCCGCATTGGGCTCCTAGCTCCTTGGGGAGTCTGCTTCTCCCTCTGACCTTCTCTTCTCTCATGCTCTCTCTCACTCATTCTCTCTCAAATACATAAATAAAATCTTAAAAAAAAAAAGAACAAAAGAATAGTTGAGAAAATTCTAAAACATAAGAGTAATGCAGAGAAGCACTAGATCTGTTACTAAAAAGTGTTATGCATATTCAAAAATTAAAACAGCATTGTACTCCCACATAAATAAGTAGGAATAATGATATAGGATGAAAATAATTGCATTTAGAATACGACATGGGTGATATTTACAATTGGTAGGGGAAAGATGGATTATTCAATAATTGTTGTTGGGACAACAGGAGCTATCAGAAAAAAATATAGGTGGACGCATATTTCTTTTTTTTTTTAATTTTATTTATTTATTTGAGAGAGAGAGAGTGTGAGCAAGAGAGAGAGCACAATCTGGAAGGAAAGGCAGAGGGAGAGGGAGAAGCAGGCTTCCCACTGAGTAGGGAGCCCCATGTGGGGCTTGATCTCAGGACCTGACACAAAGGAAGATGCTTAACTGACTGAGCCACTCAGATGTCTGAGGTGAGCCCATACTTCCTAACTTTAACCAGAGTAAATTCCAAATGGATGATTTCCTCTGCCAGTATTATGGCAGACTAAATATCTTTAAAGTGCCTTCCTGGGACACCTGGCTGGCTCAGTCAGTTAAGTGTCTAACTCTTGATCTCAGCTTAGGTCTTGATCTCAAGGTTATGAGTTCAAGTGCTGCACTGGGCTCCACAATGGGCATGGAGTCTACTTAAATAAGTAAATGAATAAATAAAGTGCCTTCCCAATATGACCATATCCTGAAGTTTTAGCCAAAAGTAAGGAAAATCCAAGGATTAAAATAGGGGGAAAAAAAAAAAAAGAAAGAAAGAAAGAAAAGAAAGAAAAGAAACCAAAAACAAGAAGTTGAAATCTAAGTGGGAGCTATGAACTATGAGCTAGCACAAATATTAGGGTTGTACTGGTGTCAAATGGCAATACGAACACACTGGGATGGAGAATAGGGACCACTTCAGATGAGGGCCCTGAATCCTCTAAAGATCCTAAAAAGGTCTCAGTTTGGTAGCACTGCCTCCTCCTGGTAGAATCAAACAAATCCTTCCAGAGGAAAGCACAGCTTATTCTGGTCCTGATGTGATTCAACCAAATGTGGGCTAAAATAAGATAAAATAATGACCACCACAATAATAACAACAAAAACATCAAAGAAAGAAACAAGCCATCACAAATAAGAGTCAGCAGAAGTAATGAACAATAGCTATAGAACCCAAGGACTTCTGATACTGGAATTATCAAGTACTCAATGTAAAATAACCACAAACATTTTAAAGAAACAAAAAGTTAATTAAAAAAAAATTAGTAAGCACCAAGAGACACCGACCCTAGTAACCAGTCATATTTGAAAAAGAACTAAATAAAACTTTTAGAAATGGAAAATAAAATCACTGAAATTAGTAGCTCATTGAATAAATTAAACAATAGTTTAGATACAGCTAAAGGGAATTAGTGAGTGAGGAGATGAATAAAAAAGAATTACCCAGGATGTAGTACAAAGAGAAAAATAAGACATACACAATTGTTTAGGATATGTGGAGGATAGGATTAAAGGTCTAAATTGGAGTCTCATTTAAAGTGCCATAAGGAGAAAATAGGACAAAGCCAAAGAGGGAGATGGGCCATATTAGACTCTTAATTGCAGGAAACAAACTGAGGGTTGCTGGAGTGGAGGGGGGTGAGAGGGATGGGGTGGCTGGGTGATGGACACTGGGGAGGGTATGTGCTATGGTGAGTGCTGTGAATTGTGTAAGACTGATGAATCACAGATCTGTACCCCTGAAACAAATAATTCATTATATGTTAATTTAAAAAAGTGAAAGTACTGTTAGATATTTTTTTTTAAAGATTTTATTTATTTATTTGACAGAGAGAAATCACAAGTAGACAGAGAGGCAGGCAGAGAGAGAGGAAGGGAAGCAGGCTCCCTGCTGAGCAGAGAGCCCAATGCAGGACTCAATCCCAGGACCCTGAGATCATGACCTGAGCTGAAGGCAGTGGCTTAACCCACTGAGCCACCCAGGCGCCCCACTGTTAGATATTTTTAAAAAGTGCCATAAGGAGAAAAGAGAGAATACAACCAAGATGTAACATTAGGCAAAGTCTGAGCAATTTCCAGAAGTGATGAAAGATATAAATCCACAGATACAAGAAGATCAACAAACTCTAAGCAGGATAAAAAAAATTCACAAGGCACATTAAAGTAAACTGAAGAACTCCAAAGACAAAGAAAAGGGGCGCCTGGGCTGGCTCAGTGGGTTAAAGCCTCTGCCTTCGGCTCAGGTCATGATCCCAGGGTCCTGGGATCAAGTCCCACATCAGGCTCTCTGCTCAGTGGGGAGCCTGCTTTTTCCTCTCCTTCTCTCTGCCTGCCTGTCTGCCTACTTGTGATCTCTGTCTGTCAAATAAATAAATAAAAATTTAAAAAAATAAATACATAAATCTTAAAAAAAAAAACAAAAACAAAGAGAAGCTCTTCTATACAGACAGAAAAGATTTGCTGGCAAAAGAATGACATTTATGCTGCACTCTTCAACAGCAATAGTGGAAACATTTTCAAAGTGCTAAGTAAAAAACTATCAGTTTAGAATTAGGTTCCCAGGAAGGCCACCTTTCAAGAAAGACAGTGATATAAAGACACTGATAGTAAAACAAAAGTGAGCATGGTGTTTACCACCACAGACCTTCATTAAATTAGGAACCTCTAAAAGATATACTTCAGAAGGAGAGAAAGGGACCCCAGAGATAGTTATAAGATACAAGGAAAAAAAAAGATAAGCAAAAACAAAACAAAAAACCCACAAAAAACAAAACCCTGATCAATCTAAAGAAAAAAATTCATGCATAATTAAAAATAATAACAATATGTGGTATTTTAAAAGAATTAAAATGTCTTATAAATAGGGCAGGGGTAATGGAACTGTCTAAGATCAGTGGTGAGTTGGTAAATATTTAACAATAATTTTTGGGTGGGGGAACCCATGATTTATAACATTTGTTGATTTCCATGGCTGTATATGTTCCCTCCATGACTGATTTCAAGCTACTAGTGTGATGTCATTGAATATGGAGTTGAGAAGAGATACTAATAATTAACTCTTGTGAACTGATATGAGCCAGCTCCAGCACACCACCATCCAAGATTCCAATATTAGGAAAGAAATTAAGACTTTGTTAAGAATACATACTAAATTTCAAGGGTAATAACTAAAAGAACAGAAATTAAGTGAATAAAGTTCTAAATCAGTAGAGGGAAAAATGCATAAGAAACACATACACTACATCAAAAAAAATTCTCAATTTTTTGTATAAAGTAAGAAAGGAAAACAAAGAAACATAGAAGAGGTGGAACAAATAAAAAGCACAAAGTAAGATAGTTGAAATAAATCAATAATCTCAATAAAGAAAATGGACTAAATTTGTCAGTTAAAAAATAGACTGGATTTTAAAAATAATTACTTTTAAAGACTTCTTCTGCTAATTCTAATATGATTAGAATTAGGTTAGGTGATTGCCTTTGGCTCAGGTCATGATCCTGGAGTCCAGGGATGGAGTCCTGAATCTGGCTCCCAGCTCCATGGGGAGTCTGCTTCTCCTTCTGACCTTCTCCCCTCTCATGCTCTCTCTCACTTGCTCTCTTTAAAGTAAAAAAAAAAAAAATCCAGCAATACGCTGTTAAAAGAGAAATACTTGAACCATAAGGACACATAATGGTTGAAAATAAAGGATGAATAAATGTATATGATCCAAATAGAACCAAAAGTAAGTTAAGAGAGTCTGTAAATAGTATTAGATAAAATGAACTTTAAAGCAAAATATATATTAGAAATAAAGGACCAATAAATGCCAATAAAAAGTTCAACCCAGAAAAGTTATAAGATTCTAAAACTTCTCCACATTCAATAAAATAGTCACCAATATATATAATATTAATTACATATTGTATATATTAATCTTCCACATGAACTTTTGGCCTATCTTTGTGGGTTCCATCAATTTTTGATATTAATATATATATAAATATTGATATATATATACACACAAATATATAAAATTAAAAGATAAAGATAAGCTGAAAATTCAAGTGAAGATTATAACCTCATCTCTCAATTTTTAATAGGTCAAACAGAAAAAGATAAATAAAGACAGATCTAGACAATATAGTTAACAATATATTTTTTAAAAATTTTATTTATTTGTTTGACACACACAAAGAGAGAGAGGGAGCACAAGCAGGGGAAGACACAGAGAGAAAGGGAGACACAGACTCTCCACCGAACAGGGAGACCAACGTGTGGCTTGATCCCAGGACCCCAGGACCATGACCTGAGCCAAAGGCAGACACCCAATCAACTGAGCCATCCACCACTCAATCTTGATTTAGGGGGACCTGTGGCTCAGGCAGTTAAGCGACTGCCTTCAGCTCAGGTCATGATCCCAGGGTCCTGGGATGGAGCACAGGGTTGGGATCCCTGCCCAGTGGGGAGTCTGTGTCTCCCTCTCCCTCCCCAAATTCATGCTCTCTCTCACTCACTCTCTCTCTCAAACAAATAAATAAGATCTTTTAAAAATATTGATTAAATGAACATACATATAAAGTGTTAGACTTATTAGACACATGATTATGTTAGAAATTAATAACAAAAATAAATTTTAAAATACCGCGTTTGGGAATTAAAAACCATACTTCTGCTTCTGCTTCTAACCGGGATGGAGTAATAGAGACCACAATTACCTATGGCCTAAAAATAAAACAAACAAGACAAAATGTACAAAACATTTTTCAAGGTAATAGACATCAGATAACAAAAGACAGTGATCTCCAAAAGATGGGAAATAAATGAGGTGAACATTGCAAATGTCTCACTATTGCTTTGAGAGTTTCCAGACCACAGCACAAGAGGGGGAACTAAGGTAGAGCTAGGAGACCCCAGAATTGAGGAGATGCACTGAAGAGTCCCAAGGTTGCTAGACTTCATAGGACAGAGCCTCATAGAGGAGAGAAGTACATAGAAAGAAAAACCAGAAAGTTGTGAAGGGTCCCCCTTGAGTATTTAGTAGAGTACTAATCAGTCTGTGCATATGAAGAAACTACCCAAGACCAAGGAAAGAACTACCCAAAAGGAATACAGAGAGCAGTCCTGGTGCTTGCATAGAGATGGGAATAGTGCCTGTTTCTACGAGCTAGACTTGAAAAACTCAGAGTTCATGAGGTATTGGGTAGAGTACTCAAGAAGGTCTTACTCAAGTAGTGGGGAATAATTAGTCCTAGATTGAGTATTGCTGTGGAACCATCTAATAAATCATGAGATCAAGATTCAAAAAGATCAAACTGTTCACAAGTAACTTAACTGCATCCCAGAACAAAGCTCAAGAAGATTTATGGGAATACAAAAATATCCAAAGCCCAAGAAGGAAAAATTCATAATGTCTGGCATCTAATTACAGAATACCAGGCATGCCAAGATGCAAAAAAATAAGGCCTATAATGAGAATAATCAATCAATTAAAATAGAATAGACACAGATATTAGAATTAGCAGAAGTCTTTAAAAGTAATTACAACAGTATTTGGTAAATTCAAAAATTTAAGCAGAGATGTGGAAGATATAAAAAAATATACAAATCAAACTTGTGGAGATGAAAACTACAACATTTAAGATAAAAAATATATTGGAAGGGATTAACAATGGATGAAACAGGACCGAAGAAAGGATTAGTGAACTTAAGGCATGGCAGTAGAAACTATCCAAAATGAAAAACAAAACAAAACAAAATCCTCTAAAGTGAAATGTAAAGTGAGCTGCAGGACAACCTCAAGCAGTTTAGCATTTGTAATTGGAGTAATCAGTGTTCCCAAAGGAGTAGAGAAGGGGATGGTGTACAGAAAGATACTTGAGAAAATAATGGCAAAAAACTGTCAAAAACGGGGCACCTGGGTGTTTCAGTTGGTTAACCCATCTGCCTTTGGCTCAGGTCATGATCCTAGGGTCCTGGGATCAAGCCCCACATTGGGCTTCCTGCTCAGCTGGAAGTCTGCTGCTCCCTCTCCTTTGCCCTGTCCCCTGCTCACACTGTCTCTCAAATAAATAAATAAAAATCTTTTTAAAAAGCCGTTCCAAGTATAATGAAACTGTAGCCTCATAGATCCAAAAGGATAAATAGCTCCAAACACATGAAATATGAAGAAAAACTATACCAAGGCATGTCATAATTAAGTTGTTAAAAATGAATAATAAAGAGGGGCACCTGGATAGCTTGGTAGGTTGGGCATCCAACTCTTGATTTTGCCTCTGGTCATGGTCTCCGGGTTTTGGGATTGGGCCCTGTATTTGTCGCTGAGCTCAGAACAGAGTCTGCTTGTCCCTCTCCCTCTGCTCCCCCACTCACTCTCTCTATCTCTAAAGTAAATAAATACAATCTTTTTTTAAAAACTTTTTAAAAAAAGATTGTATTTATTTATTTGACAGAGACAGATCACAAGCAGGCAGAGAGAGAGAGGGGGAAGCAGGCTCCCTGCTGAGCAGAGAGCCCCATGTGGGGCTTGATCCCAGGACCCTGGGATCATGACCTGAGCCAAAGGCAGAGGCTTTAACCCACTAAGCCACTCAGGTGTCCCAAATAAATACAATCTTAAAAAAAATGAATAATAAAGAGAAAAATATTAAAAGCAGCCAGAGATAAAAGACATGTTTATGCACAGAGAAACAAAGACAATGATGGTAACAGATTTTTCATGAGTAATGGAAAAGAGAAGACGGTGGAACAACACCTTAACAACAAAAGTCAACCTTGAATTCCATACCCAGTTAAAATACAAACAAATATTAAAGGATGCCCTTCAGACATAAGAAAAATGGAAATCTGGGTCTACAGAAAAGAATGAAGAGCAGTAGAAATGGTAACTACATAGGTAAATGTATAAGATATTTTTCATATTTTTAAAATTTCTAAAAATAATTGACTGTTTAAATAAAAAATCCATGTATTATGGATTTTTATATCATATAAAAATAGAATTCTTGGGGGGCGCCTGGGTGGCTCAGTGGGTTAAGCCGCTGCCTTTGGCTCGGGTCATGATCTCAGGGTCCTGGGATTGAGTCCCGCATCGGGCTCTCTGCTCAGCAGGGAGCCTGCTTCCCTCTCTCTCTCTCTGCCTGCCTCTCCATCTACTTGTGATTTCTCTCTGTCAAATAAATAAATAAAATCTTTAAAACAAAAAATAGAATTCTTGGGATTCCTGGATGGCTCAGTCATTGAACATCTGCCTTTGGCTCAGATCATGATCCCGGGGTCCTGGGATTGTGCCCCGCATCGGGCTTGCTGGTCAGCGGGAGGCCTGCTTTTCCCTCTCCCTCTGCCCCTGCTTGTGTTTGCTCTCTTGCTGTGTCTCTCTCTGTCAAATAAATAAAATCTTTAAAAAAATAGAATTCATGATAAGAATAGCATACTATACATGCAGTAATATAATTAAAAGTAGACTACACTAACCTAAAGGTGTGTACTTTAAGCCCTAAAGCAATCACTAAAGTAACAAAATAGTTTGGCGAATAAGCCAACAAAGGAAATAAATTAAATAATTAAAAAAAACTGAATAATCTAGATAGAAGCTGTATGGATGTCACCATTCTCAGTTCTGATATTGGCAAACTATGTTTTCTCTTTTTTTTCTGATCAGTCTGGCTATAGGTTTAACCATTTTATTGATCTTAAAGGAGCAGCTTTTGGTTTCATTGATTATTGTTTATCTGTTTCCTATTTTAACATTTATTAGTTCCTTTCTTCTGCTTACTTTTGATTTAATTTCATCTCCTTTATCAGGTTTCCTAGAATGAAAGCTGAGGTAATTGATTTAAGACTTTTTAGCTATGACATAAAAAGCATAATACATAAAAGAAAAAATTTATAAACTGGATTTCATGAAAATTGAAAAACTTGTATTCTTCAAATAACACTGTTAGGAATGAAAAGGCAAGTCACTGGGAAAAAATTTTTGTAAAATAGATATTGGACTTGTATCCATAATATATAAAGAACTCCTACAACTCAGTAATAAAAAAACAACCCAATATAAAGGGGGATGATGTAGAATATTTGAGTATATATTTCTTCAAAGAAAATATATGGATGGCAAATAAGCACATGAAAAGATATTCAACATTGTTAGTCATTAGGGATGTACAAATTAAAAATCACAACGAGATACCACCACATACTTACTAGAATGGCTAAAATTTAAAAAGATAGACTATTCTCATGCTGATGAGAATGCAGAGGAACTACAACTCTTATACACTGCTGGTGGGAATGTAAAATAGCACAACCACTTTGGAAATCAGTTAGGTAATTATGATAAAGTTAAACATACTTTTACCATATGATCCATCCATTCTACTCCAAGGATTTTACTTAAGAAAAATGAAAGTGAGGGAGACAAACCATAAGTGACTCTTAATCTCACAAAACAAACTGAGG
>NW_026739490.1:5145718-5238161 GCF_022355385.1 Mustela nigripes
AAAAAAAAAAAAAAAAAAAAAAAAATGAAAGTGTTTGTCCATAAAAAGACTTGTACATAAGTGTTCATAAAGTTTTTATTAATAATAGTTATAAACTGGAAACAACCCAAATGTCTATCAAGAGATGATGGCACACACACAAAAACTGTTATATTCATACAATGGAAAACCACTCAGGAATAAAAATAAATGAGCTATTGATACAGGCAAAAACGTGGATGAAACACACAAAAAAAGATTACGCTGAGTGAAAACACCCAGACCAAAAAAAAAAGCACACACTGTATAATTTCATTTATATAAAATTTGTAAAAAGGAAAACCAACCTATATTGACAGAAAGCAGAGAAATGGTTGCCTGAGGATAGAGGTAAGGGGAGAGAGGGAGAGATTCCAAGGGAGGCATGAGGAAACTTTTAGGGATGAAGGATATGTTCACTATTATAATTGTGGTGATGGTTTCTTCAGTATATACATATGTCAAAGCTTTTAAAATTGTACACTTTATGTGCATTTTTAAAAAGATTTTATTTATTTATTTGACAGAGATCAAAAGTGGGCAGAGAGGCAAGCAGAGTGCGAGAGGGGGAAGCAGGCTCCCCGCCGAGCAGAGAGCCCAATGCAGGGCTCGATCCCAGGACCCTGAGATCATGACCTGAGCCGAAGGCAGAGGCTTAACCCACTGAGCCACCCAGGTGCCCCCTTTATGTGCATTTTATTGCATACTGATTATACCTCATAAAGCTAATTGAAAAATGAAGAATAAGGAAACACAACACTAAATATCCCGTGCATTGAAAAAGAAGTCATAACAGAAATTTAACAATCCTTGAAACTGAGTGGTAATAAAAATGTAAGATGTAAAAAGGTGAGGTGCAGGAAAAGTAGTATTTTATGGAAATATGACAGACTTAAATGATTGTATTAGTAAGGAAGAAGGTAAGCAGGAGCTACGTATCTAACTCAAGAAATTAGGAAAGAACAAAATAAATCCAATGAATGAAGAAGGGAGAAAATAAAGATAAATGCAGAATTAATGTAATGCAAAGCAAACACACATTAGAAAAAGACTGAAAAACTATAACTCTGTTTATATATATATATATTTTTTTTTTTTTTAAAGATTTATTTATTCATTTGAGAGATAAAGAGAGAGCATGAGTAGGAAGGGAAGAGGGAGAAGGGCAAAGAACCTCAAGCAGATCCCACATTGAGTGTGGAGCCTAATGTGGGGCTCCATCTCATGACCCTGACATCATGACCTGAGCCAAAACCAAGAGGCAGACACTTAACCAACTATGCCACCTGAGTGGTGCCCCAAAAACTGTTCTTAGAAGACGAATAAAAGTGACAAATTTCTGGCAAAACTTACCAAGGAGAAAGATATGCTGCAAACAATATCAGGAATGGAAAAAGTTCATAACTAAAAATACAACAGAGATCAAAAAATAAGAGAACATTACAAACAACTTTATGGAAATATATTTGAAAACTTTGGTACAATGTACAAATTCCTTAAAAAATATAACTCACCAAAACAGAGTAAAAAAGAAACAGAAGGCCTGAATTGTCCATGACCATAAAAAAAAAAGAAAAAAAAGAGTCAACTGTTTAAAAATTCTCTCCTTTTCATCCCTGAAAACTCAAGGCAAATTATAACAAATTTTCAAGGAACAGATCATACAAGGAATAGATATATTCAAACTCATACAAATTCATCCGGCAAAGAGTAAAAGAAAGAACATTCCCCTTCTAATTATTTGAGGCTGGTATATCACTAACTGTCAAACTCATACCTGGACATTATAAGACAATCACAAGCCAAACACCATTGAACATAAATGCAAAAACTCTAAAAATATTATTAACAGTGCAAATCCTGCAGCCTATAGAGAAGACAGTAAACCATTATCAAGTAAGGTTTATACCAGGAGTAATTCAGGATTAGGAAAACCGTTAATGAAATTCACTACATTAATAGTTTGAAGGAGAAAGGCTATCTCATCAACTCAGTACATACAGAGAAAAGCAGCATGTAACATTCAGTATCCATTCATGATTTTAAAACCCCCAAAACAAAAATTGGTTACCAAACTTTTTTAACCTGGTAGAGTATAGCTACCAAATGGCTACAGCTAACCATGTTTTAAATGGTGAAACATTGGAAACATTTTCTTTAAAATCAAACACAAGATAAGAATGCCATTGCCACTGCTTATATTCAATGCTGTACTTGAGGTTCTAGTCAGAGCAATAAAATAAGGAAAAAAAAGGGGGGGTGTCTGTGTGACTCAGTCCATTAAGGGTCTACCTTCAGCTCAGGTCATGATCTAAGGGTCCCTGGATTAAGGCCCATGTTAGGCTCCCTGCTCAGTGGGAAGCCTGCTTCTCCCTCTCCCTCTGCCTTTCCTGCCAGCTCATGCTCTCTTTATTACTCTCTCTCTCTCAAATAAATAAAATATTGAAGAAAAAGGATTGGACAGGAAAAAAAGTTATGGTTTGCATAAAATGGCCATCTATACATAAAAAGCAAAACAAACATAAAGACAAAGATTCACATGCAAATATCAATTGCATTTCTGTACACTATCAAGTTAGAAAATATAACAAAAGATATAATTTGCAATTGCAACAAAATATAAATATAAATATAAATATAAATAAGCTATCCATACACCTGAGAGGCTCATTCTCTCTTCAGATCCTTCCTCAAATTCCACCTTCAATTTGGCCTCCTGTGATCACTTTACTTAAAAATTACATTTGCCTAATCCCCAAATTCCTGACCAGTTTTATTTTTCTCCAGTTTTTCCACATATCACATTCTGACATACTTAGAATTATTGTTGTTGCCAATCTCCCCTGTGTCTTCTCCCTCCAGGAGAACAGATATTTTTGTCTGCTTTATTTACTCTAGTATTCTTAGAGCCTAGAGCAGTGTCTTGTACATAGTAGATGCTCAATACATATTTATTTAATGAGTAAAATTAAATGAAAAAAAGTTAAGTGCATGTGGCCTTTATTGAGAAAATTATAAACTTTACTGAAAGCATTAGAGAAGATATACATAAGTAAAGAGATAAACCATATTCATGGAAAGGAAGACTCAGTAGCATAAAGATGTGAATTCTTTTCCAAAATAATGCATAAGTTAACTGTAATATTAATCAAAGCCCCCAAAAAGATGTGTGTGTGTGTGTGTGTGTGTGTAATTTTATAAGTGGAGTCTAAAACTTATATGGAAACACAAAAGATAAAAAAAATGCAATACTCTCAAGAACAAGAGAGGATAGGAGACTTGCCCTATACACTTGTCTATATCATTATTATAAAGCTATTGGGATGCCTGGGTGGCTTAGTGGGTTAAAGCCTCTCCCTTCGGCTCAGGTCATGATCCCAGGGTCCTGGGATGGAGCCCTGCATCGGGCTCTCTGCTCACCGGGGGGCCTGCTTCCTCCTCTCTCTCTACCTGCCTCTCTGCCTACTTGTGATCTCTGTCAAATAAATAGATGAAATCTTTGAGAAAAATAAAAGCTATAGTGATTATAAAAAGGTGATTTTGGCACAGGGATTATCAAATAAATCAAAGGAACATAAGAAATAGTCTAGAACCAGACCCACAAGTAGAAGGAAATCTGATTTAGAATAAATATAGTACTTACAGTTCAGTAGGAATGTGTGAGCTACTTAATAAATGATACTACAATAATTAGTGATTCATGAGTAAAAATAATTACATTGATTCCTTAATTTATACCATGCCCCAGAATTAGTTCCACATGGATTATAAACCTAAATGTAAAATGAAAAACTATAAAACCTTTAGAAGAAAATATAGAAGAATATGTTAATGACTCAGAATAGGGAAAGATTTCTTAAATAAATCTTAAATAAAGCACAGAGTAAAAACCACGAGGGAAATACTGGTAAGTTCAACTACACTGTGATACTTGAAATATACTTTCCTGACCAAGGATCAGTACCTAGGATTTATGAAGATCCATTTAAATCAGTATAAATCCTCCAAACAATTCAAAAAGAAAAATGGGCAAAAGACTAGCATATGCTTAGGGGCGCCTGGGTGGCTCAGTGGGTTAAAGCCTCTGCTTTTGGCTCACGTCATGATCCCAGGGTCCTGGGATCAAGACCCACATCGGGCTCTCTGCTCAGTGGAGAGCCTGCTTCCTCCTCTCTCTCTCTGCCTGACTCTCTGCCTACTTGTGAACTCTGTCAAATAAATAAATAAAATCTTAAAAAAAAAAAAAAGACTAGCATATACTTAGTAGGAGAAGTAAGGCAAATACTAACAAACAAAAAAAGATGCTCAACCTACATTAATAATCAAGAAAATGCAAATTAAGGTGCCCACAAAAGTCCCTGTGTGGCCACTAGACTGTCAAACATTAAGAAGTTCGACATTAGGAAGGGCTGGTGAGGAGGTGGAGCCACAGGAACTTAGTCACTCTAGGTGGGAGCATTGCTCAGGACAACCATCTTGGAAATGGTCTGACATGGACTCCTAACATTAATCATGGGCACACCTTATGACCTGGCAGTTCCAGTGTTAGGTTGTACCTAATACTTGTACCTGTTCAAATCATGAGAGACAGACAAGAATGTTCAGGGAAGTTTTGCTTATAATAGCAAAAACAAAGTACAACCAACTATAAATATAGCAACACAGAAAAATCTTAAAAATATAATGCTGAATTGAAAAAGAACATTTTAGAAGACTACTACAACACAATATCCTTTTTATAAAGTTAAAAACAAGCACGACCAGACATAGTGTTTACAATATGTCGTAATATTTTTTAGAGTTGTGTGTGAACACAGAGCTCAATTTACTTATTACCTTTAGGAGAGGAGTAGGCAGTGGTATGAGATGGTGAAGGAATATAGAGAACTTCAGTAATACTTTTAATGTTCTAATTTTAAGTTTGTTGGTCAGTCTACAGGTGTATAATAATTATTAATGCTTCTCAGTTTCCATTTTATTGTATTTTTCTTTTGTATGTATGATATGAGACACAACAACTTATATATTTTTTCAAATGGACCAAATATTTAAGTGTAAACAATTAAACCATAAAAGAACCAGAAGAAACCACGGGATAAAGTTCTAAAAATGATTTTGGTGTGAGAGAGGGCTTTCTAAATATGACAAAAATCAAGAGTACTTAAAAGATTGAGAGGTTGGGCAAGTTTCACTCTAAGAAAAGTTACAAGATAACAATCAACTAGAAAAAAAAATCTTTACAACTCATGTAAAGGGCGAATTTCCTTAATACATACTTCTACAAATCAGTAACAAAAGCCAGTGCTTCACAGAAAAAGAAGCAAAGGACACGACAAAAGAGTTCCAAGAAAAGAAAAAACAAATAGAATTTAGGTACCTAAAAGCATGCTCAACCTTACAGTAAAAGAAATGAAATTCACCAGGATACCACAGTTCACTTCGATGATGGAAAAAGACAAAAAAGTATGGCGACCACTGCTTGTTGCAGTCATTTCTCAACCCCAAGGTCACTTGCCTTCACTCTGAAGATTTTCCTGCTGCATCACTATATATACTCTTGAACAATGATCCTGTCATAATTCGTGGGGATTTCAGTATGAACATAGAGAATTCTTCCAAAACATTGTCCTCTGTATTCCGCAAGCATCTTTCCTCCACTGACCTCGTATCTACCTTCCCTTGGCTACATCTTACTGATGCAATCTCCCCGAATAAGTCTACCTACAGACAACCCATGGTCTAACCATCCATCTTCTATCCTCCAGCTCAACCCCTTTCTGGTACCACAACTTCAAAAATTGTTTGGCCCCATCAGAACCTAATTCCATTCATCCGGCCTTATCTTCAATCTCCCATATCCTTCTCCCTATCCCTTAAATTTCTTGTTCCATTTTTGCAAACATCATTTGCACATGCTTTTTACTCTCCTGCCCTCTCATGTCTCCTTGTACTCACCTGGCAAACCCTGAACTCTGCATACACACAACCACTCACCTGTCCTGCACCTGTACTCCCACTGCTCAGCATGGCTGAAGAAATTTCTCACTTCAAATTCATGACACCAAACCTCAGGCAGGCCCTTACTGCTGCTTGGCAATCACACAACATTTCCATGGTCCACTAAGTCTCCTGGACACCTGTTTTTGGCCCTAGTGTCTCCTTCACCACTTCCATGCTCAACTACTGACCTGGCTTCCCATTTCACTGAGAAAACAAAGCAATCAGGAAATGGCATCTGCAAGCTCCCACACTGGGTGTCCTGATTTGTCCCCTTTCTGGGCCCAGGCTCCCTGACTTCCTTGTTCTGTCCGTAGGTAGCTGTCTACACTCCCAGCTAAACCAGTCCTCCACTGGTGCATGGATCCCATGCTCTTTGCTGGCTACGGGACATGGCTCCAGCAGTTTTCCTCTCCTGCATCATCATTCCCCTCTTTCCCACTGGTTTTTCTCATCAGCATATGAAGAAGTTGTAATTTGGGGGGGGGAGGCTTACACTGTGCTCTTGTCCCCATCTTATTTCTCTGATCCCTTTAGAGCAAAACTCTCAAGAGTTCCTCTGTTCGTTGCCTCCAGTCTCTCTTCTGTTCTCAGACAGCCTCCTACCAGACTTCTGCCCCTCCACTCTACTGAAATAGCTATTGTTGAGGTCACCATTGTCCCCCTCATTGCTAAATGTGATGGTCAAATTAGTCTTTTTATCATCTCCATGAGAACCATTTGTTGAAGTTGGCTGTTTCCCCCTTTTTGGAATAGTTTGTTACCTGGACTTCTAGAACACTCCAATCCTCTGATTCCCCTTTTGCCTCCCTGGCCACTCTTTCTTGTTCTCCTTCACTGGCTCCACATCTCCATGGCCTCTAAACACTGAACAGCCCAGGACTCAGTTCTTGGACCTCATCTGTTTTCATTCAGCATTCATTCCCTTGATGATTTCATTCATTCAGATTTAGATCTGCAGCCTGAACCTTTCCTTAGAGATCTGTACTTATGTTTTCACCTGCTTTTAATCCCCCGCACCCCGGATGTTTGCTAAGCATCTCAACACCAAACTCCTGATCTTCCTTGCTACCAAACCTGCTTGTTCTGAAATCTCTTTCTCCTCAGTAAATAGGAACTCTGTCCTTCTAGGTTGATCAGGTTGGACATCTGGGATATCTCTGACTCCCCCTCCTTCTCTGTCACTTTGTCTCTCCTTCCATAACAAATCTTGTCAGTTCTGTCCACAAAATACATTCAATCACCTCCTGCCACTACCTCCCAACACCCCCTCTTTAACAGCCTCTACTTTCTCTCACCTGAATAACTGTGCTGGCTTCCTAATTCACCTCTCTGCTTCCATCCTTGCCTCCTACAGGTCACCGGCATCACACGAGCTAGAGTGATCTTGCTAAAATATAAATCAGGTCATTTCATTCTTCTCAAACACCCCTGACACCCCTGGCTTCCATGCCACTCAGAATAAAAGCCAAACTCCCTATAATGGTCTATATGCAACTTACATGGCCCTGTCTGCATGTCTTGCCTTCCTCTGACCCTTCTGTTGGTTTCCTGACACCATCTCCTCCTACAGTGCCCTTCACGCCAGTCACCTGAGCTTTCTTACTGTTCTTAAACACATCAGGTCCGCTCCAGCCAAGAATATTCCTCTCCTGGGTTCAAACATGGCTCACTCCCTTCCTTCCTTCAGGTCTTGGCTCAAATGTCATCTTTTTAGGGAAGCTCTCTGTAAACATTCTAAAATCACACCCCCCCCCCTTCCTGGGCACTTCAGATCCTTCCTGATGCTTGCCTTTTCTCCTTAGCTGTTACCACCATCTAACAGAATCTACGTTTCATTCATTCCATTCAGGTCCATCTCCCCTACTAGATTGTTAAGCCCATAAACACAAGCCTTTTGTCTTGGTTTTGGTCACTGTTTAATCCATAGAATATAGAAGAGACCCTGGCATGGGGTGAATATTTAAAAAAAATTTTGTTGAAAGAATAACATATCTAATTGCCCAGAGTGTGGACAACAGGCATTCTCAAAACTGCTGGTACCAATACCAACTGGTGTAATTTCCACAGAGGGCAAACTGACAGTAACTATTAAAATTACAAACGCACATCTTCTCTGACCCAGCAATTCTGCTGCTATAATATCCTTCTTATGAACGCACCTACGTGCAAAGTGACACAGGGACAAAGTAAGTCACTGCAGTATATTTGATCTCCGAAAAGGAACAAAAACGGCCAAAGCATCCAGCAATGGCAGACGATTGAAAGAAATTATAGTTCATCCATACGGTGGAATATTTTGCAGTACCAAAAAAGAGGAAAAAGACTTCCTGTGTCCTGATATAACCTCCCAGATAGGCATGTTTCTTAGAGAAAGGAAAGGTGCTGAAAGGTACATTTTGGACGCCAGCATTTTTAGAAACATAAAAGGAAAGGTACGAAAAGAATATGTATCTGTATTTTCTTGTCTATGAGCAGACAATGTCAAGAAAGATGGCTAAGAAACTGCTAACAAAGGCTGCTTATCTGGAGGGCAATGGATGGATGAGATGCCAAGGTGGCGGCCTTTTTGCTTTAAACTCTTTTAAACTTGAATTTCTGCTCCTGTGAATGTGCTCTCTATTAGAAGGAGAATAAGGCAGGGTTTATGTTCCGATATGGCCTGATCTCTAAGACATATTGTTACAAATTTTTAAAAAAACGTAACGGTACAAAAGTCCCTGGTACATAAGGGTGGGGTCCTCTTTTGTACCTTTTGAATTTTGTACCTTACCTATGCATTTGCTCTTCAAAAAGAAAAAATAATTTTAAAGAAGTCATGGTGGGAGAATGCATTTTACACCCGTCACCTTGACAGTCCTGTGACTGAAATGCGCCAAGTATGTCCCCACTTTTCAGCGGAAGGAAACGGAAGTGCAGAGAAGTCAAGGCAAGCAGCGAGAGGTGGAGGTGGACCTGGGACTAGAGCCGGGCTTCCCCTGCCTTTCCCATGCCAGCCTGTCCGTCCTCCCAGCCGCTCTCTGGCGTCTGGTTCATCTCCTTCCCGCCCCGCCCTCACCCCAGGCCCTGGCCCTCCGGCTTTCTTCCCCAGGGAGCAGAACTCCTAAGCCCAGCCCCAGGAAGTCTACCACCAGCGGGCTTTCTGTAGAGGCCAGAGGTAGCAGCTTCCTCGTGTCTGGTAGTTTCTCTCTGCTTACAGCCACCAACGGGGGGGGGGGGGGGGGGGGGGCGACGCGTGTGCCCCCGTGCTCTGCAGCTGAAACCAGCCCGCCCTGGTCTTCCGGGGGCCTCCTTCCCAGCACCTACCTGTCAATAATGACCGGGTCAGAAGGCGTCTCATTCCGATTGCCACAGCTCTTCCGGTCACAGCACCGGCTGGAGGAAGAGGAGCGAGAAGGTGTGTCTGTGTGCGCATGCGTGTGCGCAAGCGTGCACACGTGCTTCCGGTTGGAGGTGCTGCGTCCTGTCTCTGAGTGTGGAATCCCTTTCTGGGGGCCTCACTTTCAGGAGCCTTCGGGAGAAGGGTCCTTCACCGGGACCTGGAGAGCCAGGTTGGCCAGGAGACCCTTGTCCCAAAGGCATGCTACTCCTGGAGGATTCAGTAAAGGCAGGCTGCAGGCCCCCCTCCAGGGTCTTTCTCACATAGCAAAGGGCTCGGATTTTAGCATGCAGCTCAGGAATTACCAGAAAGTGAACCCACCCATGTAACCAGCATCCAGTCGAAGAAAGACCGCGCACAATCAGTGCCACAGAAGCCTCCCCACACCCCTTCCTTGTCACTACTCTTCCCCAGGGCAGCCAGGGTCCCAACCAGATTTTTGAACACTGTTCTCTTTTCCATTCAGAAGGAACTGCTTTTCAGGACCCGGTGTGAGGGGCATCTCCTAGGGAGACCTTATCTAGAAATGCCAAGTTCTGGGGGTAATGGGGAAGGGGAGCCAAGAGCTGTGTCCGCCCCACCCCCACCTCCCCTAAGGAGCACCCTGAGGCTCACCCAGGAGGCAGCAAAGTTTCCTCTCTCTAGCTTCTAAGCTAATCCGGGAGGCCCAGCCCTGCCCCCCTCCTCAGCAAGCCTCCCCTGAGCTTTATTAGTTAAGCTTTCCAGTGGTGGCAGGAGGCCTGTCTTACAAAAACACTTGGAGAAGCCACATAAACAGGCCAGGCTAATGGGGCCTCAAGGATCCTCTCTTCAGCCAGCACTGTGCTCAAGGGCCTCCCTCCTCCCGCATCGCCTCCTCCCATCTGGCTTCCCGAGGGAGCTTCGAGGAGCCGGGCTGTGTCGGCAGTGGTCAGGGCAGGGCCCGGTGGGGCCCAGAGACAAAGGTGCAAGTGTCCCAAACCTTCTCACCTGCACATGATCTCATGGGTGAGCAGCACGCGGCACATTTCGGGGTTCTTGTCTTGCCCCTCATAGATGATTGCCTGGGGGAGAGGAGGAATGCACAGGCTCAAGAGGAAGGAGGTTGTTCTCAAATCCAAGTGCAGGGGAGAGATGGGCCCTACTCCCAGGGAAGATCCTGCACTCCAACTTGCTCTGGGGCACCCAAGAAGGCAGAGCAGGAGCTGGGACCGGGCTCCCCAAACCAGGAACCCCAACGGGGGCTGTGGTGGGCAAGGGTGGCATGAGGTGGGTCTATAGATTCTGTTTGTCCACAGGCAGCTTTTTTCAGAGCCAGCTCTGTTTGGGGCTGGGGAGGTCCCTAGTCCACAAGGTTGGGCTGTTGGTGGGGTAGACACACTCCTATCTCCACTGTTCCCATGGCCCTAGGTGATCTCTGTCTCCTGTTCGCAAGCACTGTTCCTCTGGGTTCTCCCCACCAGTCTCACTCCCCATCCCAGGCCAGCATGTCTCCCTTGTGCTATTGGATCAGCCTTCCCACCAGCTCCCTGGTCTCTACTCTGCCCCGCAGCAGAGTAGGGAGCTCCCTAAACTGTAGCTCCAGCTTCCCACTTTATGTCCCCCTGTGCCTCCAGGCCATTCCTCATTGGTGGGGTCCCTCCCTCTCTCCAGACCTCCTCCCACCCGTTCCACACTTATCCCCACACAGTCCCACTGGCCGCTGCCTCATTGCCTCCCAGACCATAGTGGCCACAGGCTTTCTAGAAAGAAACAATTTCTTCCCCTGCCCTGAGATTGGGTGGAAGCTGCTAGAAGACTGTTGGAAAGCCCGTCTCCACCTTGCATTCCAGGCCACTAATGGGCCCATTTGTGACCCAGCCCTGCTCCTTACCGGCACACACAACTTCCCTGAAAAGCCCTGACACTTGGGGCCCTGTCTTGGGCAGGATCCATCAGGATTTACTCAGGTTTCAATTTCCCCAAGCTCCTTATGCTGGCCTCTCAGCCTCCTGTGACCTTCTAGACCAGCAAGTGCTAAATGTCTGCAGTAGAAATTCTGGGGCCTCACCCAGTCCCCCTTTAGTGGACCAGGGCACCATCCCCCAGCTGTGGTTAGTGGAGGCTGGTGAGGGCTTTCTCTTGAGAACTGCTCTCAGCAGATAGGAGTTGCCTAGCTTGGAAATGTCTCCCCATGGGAGTGGTTCCCAGACAACCACTGACTGATACAGCGTACAGAATCCTGGCCTCCTTGCCTCAAGGGGGCGTGACTCTGTTTCCATTCCTTCTCTAGAGATCCCTGGGGATCAGGCTGAGACTAGACTCCAGCTGGAACCACATCCTTGCTGAGCCCTGCTCAGCCTTTTCTGGCCTGCTTCCCTCCCTTGCCTTCTCCTGAAAGGTTCACTCCTGCTTCTCAATAAATCACACACACCTGCATGCCCATCTGGCTTGGCCTTCTAGGGGAGGTCACCTAAGACAGGGCCCCTGTACAAACATTGTCTTTTTACAGATCGGAGGGCGAGGCCACACAGCCTCCTGCCACAGGAGCTGGACCAGTGGGGATGAGGAGCAAGGAGGAGGTGGGACCAGGGGTGAGGGTGCTCACTCAGATGGGGTCCAAGAGGGGGGCAAGAGGGGCCTGAACATCCCCTGGACTGGCTCACCTGCTTGGACATGGAGTCAATGAGGCGCACATAGAGATCCTGCTCCGTCCGAAGTCCTAAGGGTGGGGAGGTGGAGAGGGCTTGCTGTGGCCTCTAGTGATTGAACCTCACTCAACACCCTCCCCACCAGGAGCCACAGGAAGGAGTGAGCCTTACTCACCATTGTTATACACCAGCCGGAGGCGATAGTGGATCCCATTGTTGGTCTTTTCAGCCCCAGGTTCCTGCCGCGCCAAGATGGAGATGCTCAGCTTTCCCCTGGCTCCTCCAGTCTCCCGTCAGCACCTCCTGCCTAATCCCACCCTTCCTCCCTCCCTTCCATCCTTCCCGCCCCCCCCCCACTTCACCCCTCCACCATGGTCCATCCGTCTACCCTATGGGAGGGGGTTCCCTGAACCCACCCCCTTCCTCCCCCCTGCTCTGGTGCCATGAGCCCACGAGCCTCTCACTCGGTCCTTTTCCACGAAATCGATGAAGGCCGTGCGCTCCACCTCCACAGGCTGCCCCTGCCGGTCATACATGGCCAGCACGAAGTGGAAGAAGTTGGATTTCCTGAGGTTGGAGGGTGGCTGCTTCTCAAAATGTGCGCGCGCCAGGCCCACGCCACTGTGAGGAGGAAAGGGGCTGCCAAACCACCGGGCACACTCCGGAGGGGGGGGGGTTGGGGGACGGGGAGAAAGACCTCAGCACCTCCACCAGGTTGTGGGGGAGGCTGGTCAGGGTGCCGTCCTGCCGCGGCAAGAGTCTAGACCAGAAATCAGGTGGGCTGGGGCCCTTCCATCCTTGCCCGGGATATCAATTCCAGACACGGCTCCCCAGACTGACGTCACCCTTGCCTGCTCCCTTGGGAGCAAGGGGCAGAGCGGGCAGCCGCGGAGACACCCCTGCCAGGCCCCCTCCCAGGCTTTTTCCTGGGCCCCATATTTTGAAAGGCTGATCTATCTCTAAAATCAAAGGTATGGACCGCCCATCTAACTGACCAGAGGCTCCTGTGACTGCCCTTTAGAGCATCAAGGGGCAGCTAGGAGGTTCTGGACCAAATGTCTCACATGGTACCCCAGCCCACGACTGTGTTTGTGAGACTATGGCATCACCTGGGAGATGATGGTGATGTCCCTCAGGCTCTCAGAGACATTAAACTGGCTCAGGGCCATTGCTCTGCCCAGCCCGGACCCCGGGCTATGTTTGAAGGCAGAGGGTGCACCCCTCAGGAGTACAAGGACCAGCCTTCACAGGGTGGGAAAGATATACGCTGGCTCCCTTGGGCAGGGGGACCCTTTGGTCTAGCCTCGCCAAGAGCTGTCTCCTGGCTCATCAGAAATGACTCCTAGAAGGGGTGTCCTGCTGACTCAGACAGTGGAGCATGGGACTTTTGATCTCGGGGTTGTGGGTTTGAGCCCCATGTTGGGTATAGCGATTACCTAAAAATAAAATCTTAGGAAAAAAAAAAAAAAAGGAAAGAAAAAGAAAAGATTCCTACAAGCCAGGGCCAGGCAAGAGCAGGAGGAGAAAAACAAAGGCCCCATTCCCCAAATACTTCCTCAGCCCCAGCCATGTACCAAGTCCCGGACCCATGGCACTGAGTGGGGCTAGAATTAAATGCCTGGAAGGGAGGGAAGACAGATACAGAAGGCTAGGACACAATACAAACAAACAAACAACAACAAAAACAAACAAACAAAACAACTCTAGAAGCAAAGGAAGAAAAAAGTGAATTCTTTCTGTGAGAAATGAGGTTCAGAAGCCTTTGTGGAGATGGTAGCTTTCCCCCTGGTACTTGAGGAATGAATGGGAGCTCAACAGAACAGGGAAAGGAGCAGAACAAAGAGCATGAGGAATGGCTGTACGCGTGAAGGTTGGTGTGGCTGGACCACGGATTCTAGAAAGTTAAGTGAAGAGAAGAAGAAGTTGCATTGGAAGTGCCAAGTCTGGAGAGACACAAAAACCAGGCTCTGAGTTTAGACTGTCTCCTCTGGGCCAAGGTCTTGAAAAGATGGTTCCTCAGGTTTCTCATGGCTTTAGACCCTCCCTCTACAAAAGGCAACTATGGGGGCGCCTGGGTGGCTCAGTGGGTTAAGCCGCTGCCTTCGGCTCTGGTCATGGTCCCAGGGTCCTGGGATTGAGCCCCACATCGGGCTCTCTGCTCAGCAGGGAGCCTGCTTCCCTCTCTCTCTCTCTCTGCCTGCCTCTCCATCTACTTGTGATTTCTCTCTGTCAAATAAATAAATAAAATCTTTTTAAAAAAAAATTAAAAAAAAAAAAGGCAACTATGGCCACCACCGTTGCTGAGAAATGAGGCTTCACAGCATGTGCAAGTGTGTGTAGGGGGCCCTGGGACACCCTCCAAGAGTAGACCCTCCATGGCTTCACTCAGGTTGGTTCTCCTCATGTGTGGTAGCCAAGATGGCAACCCATGAGCCCCACTTCCTGGTATTTCTGCTGTTGTGTAGTCCCCACCCAGACTGTATCAGGGTTGGTCTGTGCGGCCAATAGAATGTGGCACAAGTGATGGCAGATGATTCCAAGGTTAGGTCATAAAAGACATGGTGGCTTCTGCCTTGTTCTATTGGATCAGCCCCCGGGGGCAAAGCTGGCTGCCATGTTGTGAGGACACTCCAGCAGCCCTGTGGAGGGTCTATGTGGAGAAGAACCAAGCTCTCCTGCCCACAGCCAACACTTAGCTTGCCAGCTGTATGAATGAGCTACCTTGGAAGAAGATCAGCCCCAGTGACACCTTCAAATGACTGCAGCCTCAGGAGAAGCACGAGCTGCTCCCTCACTTCTGACTCTGAGAAACTATGTGAGGCAAGGGGTGTTTGTTGTTTGATATGGCTGAATTTTTAGCTTTTTTTTTCTTTTTTTTTTTGCACCAATTTTGCTGAGGGATAAGTCTTGAGCAATACAATGAAGGGCCACCAGAAGGTTCTGAGGCCCAGCAGGGCTTAGAAGATGCTACCCATGGGGAAGGTGCAGTGGGGTGGGGAAGCGAGAAGCCCCTGCAGGGATGCAGAGGAGAGCATGAGGATGGCACGGCTGCCTTGAACCATTCAGACCAGGGTCCCATCAGGGTCACACCATTGTGGAAACATCCGCCATATGCATCACTCCTTAATGCTGTTCTTATAATTTTAAATCAACTTACTCTCATTCTGCTTCATGCAAAAACCATAATGACTGGGCTATCCTGGCTTGAGACGCTTGTGTTTTTACTCGTACATCTTACAGTAAATACAGAAATATTCAAAGAACAATTGTACCACCTCCTTAAGCCTGGTTGGGAGCCTTGCTGGTCCTGGTGAAATGCTGATTTCAGGATTGGGTTGATGGGTCTTGCCGGTCTCTGATCAAGAGGAGTTGGAGGAGACCACGGTCACCTTCTCTTTCCCCTACTAAAGGTTCTTTCTACAGGTGCCCCTTTCTCCCTCCAGCTTCGCACCTCCTCTGCCCTCTCCTCCCCTCCCCCTTAGGCCAAGAAGTCCTTTCAAGTCCAAGCCTTGACCCTCCAGCTTCCCTTTTGCCAAGAGGCAGGGAAGCCGGAAGAGCTTTGATCACAGCAGGTCCCTGATTACTGCTGATGAATATGCTAATGAGGCAGCAATCCTGACTCCTCCTTCTGGCCCCAGGACCAGTTTGGGGGGAGTGGGGAGAGAAGCTCGATTGGTCAGGTTCCAGGACCACCTGAGGGGAGAAAAGGCGGAAGGGGGTGGGCTCATGGAGCCCTCCCAGATCTCCCACTCTGCCCTTTATTCCGTCAGCTAGACCAGGAGAGGTGCCTGGAAGGCTCTCAGATGGCAGAGCTGGAGGGTACAGAGACAGGGGCCTTCACAGGGGAGGGGTCGATGCGGAGCAACAACCCAATCCCCTACACCACTCTATATACCGTTCCTTCACAGACATCCCCGGACTTCCAGGCCAAGAGTAAATTAGTGATGCTGGCAGGAGTTCCCTCTCTCATCCATCCCTCTTGGCAAATATCAGTCTGTCCTGGGTCCTGGCTGCCTGCCAGCTCCTGCCAGGCTTCTAAGGACCAGACCTGGGGAGTCTGGCCCAGGTCCCAAGTTGAACTCCCTCCACAGGGCTGCCCTCCATGCAAGAGGGGATTCCTGGGGGGAGAGGTCAGGAAACCCAGGGAGAGGATAGAGGGCAGGTACCACTGCCTGCTGCCTGCTGCCTGGGGCCTGTGGACCAGTATCCAGTGCTGCTGGTCCAGGGATGGGGAGAGGGCTGCATTGTCTCACGTGCCGGTCCCACCCCAAAGCCGGAGGGTCCGGGTGGGGGTGGGGGGCTCATTCCGCTTCTTCTAAGGCAGCCCAGCATTGGCATCATCCTGTCTTCCCCACCTTGCTGAATGGGTCTCAGGCACCCTCATCCTCTGGGGCTCATACCCACTGAGGCAAAACAACGGGACAGGTGGCTAGCTTCCAGCTTACAGACAGGGTTACCATCAAGATCAAGGACAGAACAATATGAGTATTACAGCTCCAGCTTCCCCCCACCAAACCACAAGACCAGGAGAGGACCGCAGAGTGGGCAAGACCCAGGGCACACCGAGGGCTGCTGGTCTGTGACTGTCTCCAGTCTCCCCTGTTCATACTCCTGCTGGACCAGTGAGAGAAGCTCAAGGTGAAATAGAAAAAAGTTGTGCTTTGGAAAGTCATTATCGTATTTCCTGTGAACAAGAGACGGACAATGACAGAAGGATCAGGACCTCAGCAAGAACGTGGGGGTAGCTCTGGACTATCCCTTCCTTGTCCTGGTTCCCCCGTGCGCCTCCACCCCCACCGTGCAATAGGGGACCAATCTGCACGCCTAGATACAAGGTCAAGGCCCAGAGGGAGAGGGTTGGGGAGGGGAGAGACTTCAGCTCCTCTCCCCCTTGGGAAGAGCTGATGCTCTTGTAATGAGAAAACAAACCAGGATTAAAGAACAGAAAGAAAGAGAGAGAGAGATACGCGCAGACAGCTCAGAAAATGGACACAGGGGATGCCCAGAGGTCAGAGAGCCCCTGCTGGGTGCAGACGTGTGGGAGGCGGGAGGTGTGGCTGCTCTCACTAGCTTAGAGACAGAGAGACGTGGATGAAGGCCGGTGTCTCTGATTCTGCAGTCTCCCACGGGCCGGGCCGTAGGGAGCAAGTGCAAGGATGTCTATGGATAAAGAATCCCTTATCTAAAAGGATAAAGGGAAGCAGGAGTAGAATCCCTGAAGTCTGGAGGCGCAAGGGTTCAAATGCAAACAGTTTAAGTGGGAAGTGATTCCAGCAAACACAGGGCTGGAATTGGGGAATGAGAAAGAGGAGAGGCACTCCGTAAAAGGGTGCCGCAAGTCACCGCTGTGGGCCACTGCAGCTTCTCAGTCCTGCTGGGAGCTCTGGAAACAGTCTAGAATAGAGCTTTGGAGGAGGGAACTGGGGTAGTTATCCACCAACTTCAGTTAGTCATTGGTGGAAGGCGGAGTGGCAGGGGGAGGTCCTGGGCAGTCATTTCTCAGGTACACCTGGCTCTGTGTGCAAGTGGGCAGAGCAGGCTCCGGCAGCCTAAGGAAGTCTCCAGAGCCAGGTGCTGGCAGCAGAAGCAGACCTTTCACCAAGGTGGCAGGGTACCAACCACCAGCCATCCAGAGGCCTGCAGTGTGTTAGAAGCTGGTAAGACTACAGCCCAAGGGACTGACTAAAAAATTGGCAGACAGGTA
This sequence comes from Mustela nigripes, assembly GCF_022355385.1. NCBI lineage: Eukaryota > Metazoa > Chordata > Mammalia > Carnivora > Mustelidae > Mustela > Mustela nigripes. The sequence goes on from NW_026739490.1 coordinate 5,163,426, forward strand.
TAAGAACAGCTTCCCCAGGTATATGAGTTGCTGGGGCCTATAATTCAGAGACATCTCGTTCCCTTAGCATCACTAGAGCACGAAGCATGCCACACAGACGCCTTTCTCAGATAAAGCCAGCTGAATGGCGAGAACCGCCACATTCATCACTTTTGTGAGGCTCCAAAATGAATTACACATCTCTTGGCTTTCTTTAAAAGATCGTTTTCAACAAAATGCTCAAAACAGTTTCCTATCCACTCTGGAGTGTGCCAAGGGCGGGGCATTTGCTCTTGTACTAAAGAACCCAGACACAGGAGGGGGCAGCGCTCGTTTTCATATTTCTACCGTGGCCCGCTCACCCGCGTTCCCATCTTCTGTTCTGGAATGGCCCGTGAGTTAAAAGGTGACAGTGGCAGGTGAGCATCGGTGTGCGCTGCTACTTTATGGTCTGAGGACACGTGCTTTGTAGCAAGTGTGGGTGTGCACGGGCTTCTGGAGTACGGTGCTGGGAATCCAGGTTAAAGTTGACAACAAGGACAAACCTGTCCTTCCCGGCTAGGGCCGTCAGGTGGCCTGTGTCTGGGGGATATGGGTGGGGACATGCTGGGGGCTGCAGGGTTGTCTGGCTGCTATTGCAGGGGTCCCAGTGGTCCCTGGAGACACTCCTTCCCAGGGCGGGGCAGGACCCAGCAGAGCAGCTGCTGGACCCTGCCCCAGGGTTCTAGTATGGAGAGCACTGCGCCACTCAACTGTGTCCTCACGAGGTCACTTGGGGCTCCTTACATGCCTGACTATATGCTTATAAAAAATACAAGTAATTTAAAACAAGCATCCCAAGTCCCTCAGAGGACCAGTGGCCCAGGCTGGAGTTTTGCCTCCCCCCAAAGGCATCCTTGGACCTTCTCCCTTCCCATTAGCCCCTCACTGACCTAACTCTTGCCTGCCTTGATAGCCCAAGTTTCTGAGCAGTGCCTTGACTTGGACCTGATCTGCCTGGGAATCTGGAATGCTAGGGAAATGGGGACAAGCCCTAAGGTCATCTGCAGTGGGGGGAGGCTCCCCCAAGAGGTAGAAGGAACAAAAAGCCTATGTCTCCTGCATCTCATCCCTTGTCTCACCTTTCTCTAAAATTTCTGCTACTAATTGCAGCCCTATCCCAGCCCACTACATAGGTCTCTTTTATCTCTGTGTCCGCTATTCCTCCAAGTGTCCCACTGGCCCTGCTCCCTGCAGGCCTCCCCTGGGCTCCTGGGACGGCTGGGAGCCATCAAACTGGGTCTGGCCTTCCTGGCCCCAGCCAAGATCCGTTGGCTTAACCCTGCCCAGCCCGACAGGCCCAGACCCTAGCTGTGCTACAGACCAGAAAGATAAAAGCAGCAGCCCACTGGGGCACACTCACATTGACCATGTGGTCAGGGAGAGGAACTGGAGGCTCTGAATCTGTGTCTGGAGGGGTCTGCGGGAGACGAGGCTTTGGGCTGCTTCATATTCCCTACTTCCGCTGCTGGGCAGTGGGTAGGCTCACCTGCCACAGGAAGTTATCTCAGCCACCCAGGCCCACCCAGTGGGGTGGGGAGAGGGAAAGGATCTCAGCCAGCTCTTCTTCTTGCTCTGCATTCCACCTAAAGCTTGCCCACTCTGCTTCTCTCTGCCCACCCCCTCGCCACCCACCCACAGGCCCGCCTGCCAGGTCCCAGGCTGAGGAGCGGCTATTAATTATTAAAGCAAACAAAAGCATTTCTTAGCAGGGAGGCTAGCGGGCAGCTGCTTACAGGAAAGGCAGCCCAGCTGGCTTTCTCAGGGCCTGCCTGTGTGCTGGGACCTGCTAGAGGGGGAAGGCGGGTTGGGGTCCTGCAGGAGTCTCCCTGGGCCGGGAATCCCATCAGGAGAGGAGAGTTGCTTCTGGGCTGAGCACCCCAGCAAGAGGAACACGGGCTGGGGCTGGCATGGGGTCCTTGTTTAGAGCTCCCCCCTGGGAAGATCCTGCCAGCCCTCAGGCGCCAGACTTCCCTTCCCTCCCCTCTTGCCTCCAGGGCAAGGGCATGGAGCCCCTCTCTTCCCCTACTCTTCTTTTGCTCAGAACTTCCCTTCCTGTTGGCAGAGCCTCCTTCACTGATCTTGGCAGGTTTGGGGCCGTCTCCTCCACCTCAACCTTCTGTAAAACTTGGCGTCATAAAGCTGGAAAGCAGTCGCCACCCAGTAGCTGGTTCCTAGAGTCAGGTAGATGCTGGAGACCACCAGCATAGGGAGGGGAGCCCAACAGAAAGGAATCTGGGAACTTTTTAACACGCACTCCTATTTCCTTCAGCAGATACTTGTTGCCCCCCTCTCTGCTGATTGCTCCAGCCTGTCCTGGTGCTGGGGACACAAGGACGAATAAGCCCTCATCCTTGCCCTAAAGAAAGGCACGGGCTGGTGGGGCACTGCTGATTCTGGGCTGTGGCCAGGATCTTTAGGCAGCGCTGAGAACTGTTCCTGAGGTCCAGGTGGGAGGGCACACATACAGAAGGTGCTGGGGTGCAGTGGGTCCCCAAGACTGTAAGACTTTATTCAGTGGGTAGGTGGGTGCTGGGGCCAAAAAGAGGCATTGTTAGATGCCAAGTGTTGTGCCAACGGCTAGAAGGGAGTTTGGGATTAGACAGTGGTAAGCCCTGAGTGCTGAATACTCGGGAGGAAGCAGGGGTGACTGAAGTTTTTAATCAGAGAAGGACATGATCAGAGAAGAGTTCTTCAAAAATATTGCTCTGGTCCCCCTGGGACATGGCAGATGGTTTTGGGGGAGAGGTGAGAGCCTGGGGCTGGGGTAGGGGGATAGCAGGCTGCAGCGGTAAACAGGGATAGATTAACCTTCAAGCCGGGGAGGAAACAGGTGAAGGACAGGGGTGAGCCATTGTTAAAAAGTTCACCTCAGACATGAAGAAACATCTAGGAGCCTTGACCATCAGGGGGCTGTGGGGCAAGGCATCAAAGATGACTGTCAGATACCAAGCAGGCTTGGGGAAGAGCTCTCCTGGGCAAATTTCCCAAAGGTGACAGGGACAGAAGTCAGGTAGAGGTTGGATGGAGACAGAGGTAGGGATGGGGAAAGGAATATTTGTTGCTGCTGTTGCAGGATGGAAAGACCTGAGCCGAGGAGGACGGGCTGGACTGCCGGGGGATCAAGACACTAATGGGAGAGACAATGGACCACTTCGGGAAGAATGAGGAGAAAGGATTAGCCTGCTCTTCACTGGAAGGAGGTGGTCCAGAGTCAACCAAAGGGGCCGGGGGTGTGTTCCCAATCTGTGTTCTGAGGCAGAGAAGTCTCTTGACTTGCAAATAAGAAGCCCAGGCCTGAAGAAATGCCCCTCTTCCAACGGGAGGGCTTCTGAGTCCCAGCGATGTGGTCCCCAGGACTCAGATGGGACAACTCAATGCCACTCAAGAACCCCCTCCTCCACGTGCAGACAACATTGCTGATGGTCAGATCCTCTGGGAAAAGGCCCCATCCCCACACTTCTGAACCCATACAGGCTACAAGAGCACCACCTCCTTCTTATCTGCTCCTCCCTCATCAAACCTGCTGGCTTGACACAGGGACAGAGGGTCCAGTCAGAGAGAAACAGGAACCCTAAGCCTCAGGGGTCCCCCTGGAACTCTTCACCCACTCTTACAAGGTGCTCTCACAACAGCTGGTGGTGGACAAAATGACGGAGCCTTCATTAAGGAAGAGACCATCTCAAATTAAATATAAAAACAGAACCAACAGAAAATCTGGCAGGATACAGAATTGTTTGCACAGCCCAGTAAAAAACCCACGTGAATGGGAAAAAGGATGGGAAGGAAATACACTAAAGTGTTGACAGTAGTTGTATCAGAAAGGTAGAATTTTGTTTCTTGCTTACCAATTTTTCTGGAATATACTTATATGAGTAAAACTATGTAAATTAATTCATAGCAAGCCCCTCTCCTCTTGAAGAGATGAGCTCCAGGAAGAGCCCCCCCCCAGCACTCCCTGCTGACAGTCAGCAAAGGACAGGAGTGCAGAAACAGGTTTGGCTGGCGCAGGGAACAAGATGTGTGTCTGTTAAGGCCTGAGGTTGGACTTGGACTAGAAGCCGCCACTGAGGAACAGGCCCAGGGACGGGAATGTTGGGCCCATATGCCCAGGTGATCCTCCTGCAGAATCCCTTCAGGCTCCTGCTCCAGCAGCGGCTCAGACCTCGGGGAAGCCCAGTTTCCAGGTCCCCAGGGGTCTGCAGAGTCTGCAGCGCCTTAGTCTTAACCACTGAGAACTCCAGTAGGATATCTGACTCCCCCCGCCCCCAATACCCGTGCCCCATGACCGCTCACAAGTAGGGGCACAAAAAAGTCCATGGTCAGGTGCTGTGGGGGCAGGCCAACAAACCATTTAAACTTCCTCTCCAACCCAGGAGTCCATTCCCTATCCAGGCCCTCTGCCCAGACTCCTGCAAGGCTTTGGCATAGATGCTGGGCTCCCAGGGACCCTCTGCCTCCTCCAGGGCCCGCCAGGAAACCACTTTGAGGAGAGGCGGGGCCTGAGCGCCGGGCCTGAGCCCCAATCATTCCAGCCAAAGCGACTGTCCAGCTCGCCTGTTCCCCACTCTTCAGCCCCCAGCCTCTTCTCTGGCTCCACACGCACCCCTCCTTCAACTCTGAGGGGCGTGGGAAAGCAGAAAGGGGGCTGGGTTTTGTGCCTTTCCTGGCAGAGAGCCTCGAATTGGACCAGGAGAGGCACTGGGACTGCCCATGAAGGAGGGGTTGCCTGTTACTTGACGGCCGGTGGCTGTGGGTCATGGCTCAGGGACTGCGGGCAGCGGGGACACCTTTTACTCTAGAGTCATGGACCGCCGGGCCCCTGAGCGACAGTTAGAAATCAGAAATCAGAGCTGGGACAGGGCAGAGGCGGTAGAAGCCCCGCCCCGGCCCGCCCCAGAGCCTCAGGAGGAAGCAGAGGCGCTCGGGGCAGGGTGGGCGGGAGAGCTTGCAGCGACTGTCCAGAGTTAGGGTTCCCCCACCCCTCGCCCCAGCAGCTCAGCAGGCTGAGCGAAGGCGGTGCGGAGTCGTCCAACCCGAGCGCGCCGGGTCGCGTCCGTGCGCTTACCTCTGCGCCGCGGTGCTGGCGTCCAGGATGCCCGCGCCCTGCATCCAGGAGCGCACCGAGCCCAAGCCGGCGGGCAACAGCGGCTCCTCCTTCAGGTTCAGCCCGCCGCGGGGCAGAGTGTCCTGCGCGGGGAACATAAGGGCGCGCGGTCGGTGGGCGCCCCCGCCGCCGGGAATGCGGTCCCGCCGAGGCTGCGGACGTCTCGGCTCAACCAGACCCGACGGCAGCGGGCGCCTCCAGGAGCGCAGCGCAGCGCCGGGTCCCCGCGTCTCAGTGCGCGCTCGCCTCCCGGGCGCTCCCTCGGAGAAAGCGGGTCCGCGAGCGCCGGCGCTGTCCCCTCCCCTCCCGGGGCGCGGGGCGGGGAGATGGAGGGATTCCCCCGCGGCCTGAGCGCCGGCGGGCGGACTGCGAGCGGGGCGGGGAGGGCGGGAGCGGAGCCGGCACCCGGTCCGCACGGAGGCGCCCCAGAGGCGCGCTCTGGCGGCTGCCCAGGGCCGCGGTCGTCGGAGGGGGGGCCCGAGCGCCCCAGGAGCTGCCTCCGGCGAGGCGGGGGCGCGGGGCTGCCCGCCCTTTCCCCCTCGCCCCCCCCCCAACCTCCCGCCCGCCCGCGGCGCCGGCGCGGGGCGCTGATTACCATCCGGGAGGCGGAGGCTGCGGGCGCGGAGCTCCGCGGCGGCGGCGACAGCGGCGGCAGCGGCGGCAGGAGCAGCAGCAGCCGCGCGTCCCGGGGAAAGGCAGGGGCAGCGCCGGGCCAGCAGACGCCGCCGCCGGCGGAGCCCCGCGTGCCCCGGCGCCCCGGCCCTGCCGCAGCCCCGGGCGGCAGCACCTGGAGCAGCAGCAGCAGCAACCCGGCCGACTCCCCCCGGGGCCCGGTTCCCGCGCCGCCCCGCCGCGGCCGCCGCCGGCCGCCGCTCCCCGGGGCCTGGCCGCGGGCCCGGGCCATCCCGCCGCCGCCGCCGCCGCCGCCCCCGGGGGAGCGGGAGTCGAAGGGAGGGAGCGCGGGCGGGAGGAGGGATGGCGGGAGCGGGCGGGCCCAGGGGACTGGGGGCCGGGGGAGGCGGGGGCGGGGCGGCGCGGCCGGCCGAGGGGCGGCCGGGGACGTGACATCATCGGGGGAGGAGCGGCGGGGCCCGGGCCGCCGCGGCGGGGCGGATCCTGGCGAGTCGGTCGCTGGGGCTGGGGGCTGCGGCCTGACCGAGGCCGCGGGGTGGAGCTGGAGGGACCCTCGGGCTCTGGGAGGCCCGAGCAGGGGGCAGCCAGGGCTGCGCAGCGAGGGAGCCGCGCCAAAGCCGGAGGAACGCGACACGCCGCGCTCAGAAACCTCCGCCGCCTCCGGGTCGCGGTGGGACAGTGCTCGGGCTTCTGGCCTCACCTTGCTCTCCCAAGTACCCGCCGGATTCCCCACGCTGACACCCTGTGCCTGCACTTGCTGCTCATGTTGACGCCTCCAAGCTTTTACTCTTGATGTTCTTTGCTTGCCCTTACTGTCCTCCTTGCATTTCCCCTGGCGAACCTGACCTCGCCTTAACCTCAGCCTAGGACTCAAAGCTCCCTCTTTCGGAGCCTGGGCCCCAGACCGCTGAGCGGCCTTCCTCAGCCCCTTCCCCCGGTTGCCTAAACCCAAAGCATTTTCGTTTCTAGCCTGTACCTTTCTGAAACCTCTTGATTTCTGATTGCAAGTTAGACACTTAGGGCTCAGAGTTAGGACTGGGAGCCCAACGCACCTCCTCTTTCTCCCCAGCACCCTCCTTCGCAGATTTGCAGATTTCATTCCTTTTTTTTTTTTTTTTTTTTAAGTTTCTGGCACAGAAATAATCTCACCTTTGTTCCTAGGGCAGAGCCCCTAGGTGTGTGCCCCTCACCTCACATTCTGGCTTGATGTGTCCAGGCCAAGCTTTGAAAAAGCCAGAATGAGTCCAGTATTTTCCTGCAGAACAGCACAGGGGTGGCCGGCCATGCCTGTCGCTTGCTCTCTCAGATAACCCTGGAATAACACTTTCTTGCCCAAGCTGACTCCTATCCTCTGTTGGAGGGTCTCCAAGTGTGCAGTTGGTGGTCCACCCCGACCTAGATAGGGAGCCCTGGGGGCACTGCCACGCCTCCTATCCTCCCAGAGGCTCCCCTACCTTCTCTTCTGACTTCTTTCCTCTTTGCCATCCCTCCTTCTCCATGTCCCCCTTCCCATTAACTGCAGGGGCTGTGACTCCCACCCAGACTTCTCCAAGTGTCAGCTTTTACCCTGGGTGTGATTATCAAAGGTAGGTCTCTCCTTAAGGTGAATTCTTCTGCCAGGCTCTTTCTCCACCTCCTGATTTGACTCTAGATCCCTGCTCCTCCCAGTGGGGTCCTGGACCACCAGCAACAAGATCTACCTGGGAGCTTGTTAGAAATGCAGGGTCGGGGCGCCTAGATGACTCAGTGTGTTAAGCCTCTGCCTTCAGCTCTGGTCATGGTCTCGGGGTCCTGGAATCGAGCCCCACATCAGGCTCTCTGCTCAGCGTGGAGTCTGCTTCCCTCCCCCACCCCGCTTTCTCTGCCTGCGTCTCTGCCTGCTTGTGCTCTCTGTCTGTCAAATAAATAAATAAAATCTTAAAAAAAAAAAAAAAGAAAAGAAATACAGGGTCCCAGGTTCTACCCAGGCCTGCTGAATCAGAACCCAATTTTAACAAGATCCCAGGGGATTCATGTACACTTACATTTGGGAAGTGTTGCTTTAGAGACCTTCCCCTGCCCCAGTGTTCCATACTTGATTCTCCCCTCTCTCCAACCCTCAAACATACCTCTTGCTCTCGAAATTTCCAGCAGACAGCCTACCTCTTACTTAATGGAGAGGGTCCGGGGAACGGTGGCAAGATCCCGCTGTCTCTCTCAGCCGTTCGTGGTTTCCATCCATTCTCAGTCTCATTGCCCATTCTATTCTTTCCTTGGACCCCCACTAAACATGCAGGCTCAGGGACCTCTTTACTAAGTCCCAGCTTCTGCATCTCCTGACGTTGCCCCATCTGATCTGTTTGTATCTTGATCTTCCTTTCCTCAGCTCAGACCTCCCCATTCTTAAAAAGAACCCTCCCCTTGTCCCCGCCTCCTCCTTCGACTTGTGCCCCTCCTATTTCTGAGAGTCCCCAGGAGCACTCCACCAAGGATGCCCTGCCAGCCCCCATCAAGCCACTCCCGGAGCCCTAATGGTCTGGCTCCCTTCCAGCTCTGCCGCTGTGTGCACTGCACTCAGGCCTCAGGCCCTCTGACTCCCTGCAGCCCTGGGCTCTCCAGCCCTCCTCCTTCCCACACACACCCCAGGGAAAGCCATCCTGAGGACCAGAGCTCTCTGCCTCTCTTGCTCTTGTGAGTGCCCCAGGCTGCTGGGCCATGCTTCCTTCTCCCTTCTCCCGCCAGAGAACTCATGCTGGTCTGCAGCCTCAGAGGCCGTCTTGGGGACACGATCTCCTGGTGTGGGCCTCCATCCTGCTTCTGCCAGTCCTGGTGAGCACAGAGCTGGCCTCAACTCTCGAGGAAGCACCTGCCTCCACAGGGGGTCCCTAACACAATAGCTCTATATAACCAGAAATGAGGTCGCTTGGTCTGGCAACCTAGCTCTTCCTCCTGTCCTCCTCCCTGTGTCTGTCCATGGCACCTTCTCCAGATATCCATCAGGCTTAGGAGCAGGAGCTCATCTCTGATACTAGCCCCCTGTCTCCAGCAGCCCACCCCAATCACCCTCTGTCCTCCTGCCATCACTTTCTTAGAAACTTACAAATGTCTCTAGTAGCTCCCCAAGTAGACATTTAGGGGCCAGTTTAGGGATGGTCTAAGCCCTTTGATGCCTGATCCACCTGTCTCTTGCCAGTCTTCCCTCCATTCCCTTTCTTGCCCAACGCTGAAGATCTTACTCTTTCCCAGACACAGGGTTGGAAATACCAGCCCTTTCACCTGGCTGTTCTCTCCGGGGGGTGGGGGCGGTGGGGGTGGGGGGTGGGGAGGCAGTGTCCTCACTATTGCCCTGCCTTTCTTCTCTGGGAGGCTGCAGAGTCCACATTCCTTTTCATGATGGTGGAAGGGCTTTACTGTTGCAGATCTTCGTGGTTCTGGAAGACTCTCCCCAAAGTAGACTTGGGGCAGAAAGAGGACTTAGTGGCACTGAGCTAAAGTCATCTTGGAAGGGCTCTTTACTTGGACAGTTTTCTGTTCTCTATTAACTACACAGACTAGAAAGAAATCAACCAGGATGGTGTTGGTGGCTTCCTAGGGTCTGGATCCCCAGAGAAAGGCTTTCTGGGTTAGAGCCACTGGACCAAGGGGCAAGCCTGCTGAGTGATGAGGATATCAATCGGGCCAGCAGGGAGAAGGCCGGTGAGCCAATTCTGAATCAGTCCCTGTGGTTGGAGGTAAGTATCTCTACTTTAGACCCAGCAAGGCTGGTTCTTGGAGCTCTGCATGCATTTTTATGTTTTGTGTTTTCTGGGTATCACCCTGTGGCAGTGAGAGCCTTATGAACACTCAGTGTTATCCAGAGTGAGCGACCTGGGCCGTTAGAGATGCAGGGGCAGGGACTGGGGCAGCTTGGAAGAAGGGCCCGAGCCTGAGATCAAGACAGTGTCTGTAAAGGTCAGTGGGAGCTGAATGCGTTTGCTGTACCTGCTTCAAGGTGGAAGCCTTTAGCTTTCACCTGCAACATCACAGGTGATGTGGAGGAGCATAGCATTTTTTCCTGGAAACCTGGGTCTTAAAACTGTATTTTGAAGATTTTATTTATCTATTTATTTGAGAGAGAAAGAGAGAGAGCGAGAGCGAGCACGCGTACAGGCAGGGGGGACAGCAGAGGGAGAGGGAGAAACAGACTCCCCGCCAAGCAAGGAGTCTGATGAGGGACTCAATGAGGGACTCAATCCTAGGACCCCTGGGATCGTGACCTGAGCCAAAGGCAGATGCTTAACCGACTGAGCCACCCAGGAGCCCCCAAACAGTGTTTTAGAAAACCAGCCGAACTCACTCTCTCCAAACACGGACGCAACGCGACAGAAAACAGATCTAAGGTGGTGTATTAGGCAGAAGGCTCCCGGCCAGGCTGTGTGTTGGGCCATAGCGCCCCCTGGAGGTCCCAGAGCGTCAGTTACTTGGATTCACTTTTCAAGGTCAAGTTTTCTAGATAGGCATGAACGTGAAGACAGAAAAAAAATATTAAAGCATCCACTAAATACGGTTGTCCACATGTTCCAGGAGGAAAAGGAAAATGCCTGGGGCCATCTCAGAAGATTTCTGGGTGGGTATGCTCCAGCTTTCAGCCTTCCTCCCAGTTGACTTCCTCTGTTGTTAGGGGAAACACCCACACTACATGTGTTAGTCTTGCCCTGGGGTCCCTCCCACTCCCAAATCTAGCCTGAATTACTCAGTGTTGAATAATACACAATGGGAGTCAACACTTGGGCAAAAGAGTAGAGCTCCCATCTCCAGTTTCTAGGCTGGAAGAAAGAAAAGACTGCATGTCCCTTCCATTTTCCTGGTTGTCCACACTTCTACTGATCACAAACCATCTCAAAGACAACCAGTCTCATGCTCATTGAGGAAGAGGAAGGGAACTATTTTAGCATGTAAATATAATATATACATTATATTTACACATGGGACAAGAGCAAATTCCTTTTCTTATGGTTGTGGGATGGTCAGCAGGAAAGAAAGCCATCATGTTGGAAGTAAGAGTAGGGTAAGGGGTGAGGGGAGTAGAGGAGGGTGGGAGGGTGAGAGGGTCCCATTTTTCACCTTGTTCTGGGTGAAGTACGGAGATGGCCTGGCAAAGGCCAGTTCTCCAGGAGGCTTAACCTTCAGGGACCCTCATCCTCACAGACCCCTTCCAAGGCCTTTGATATCTCCTTGCACTGTGTTCTCATGGTGATATATAATTATGTATTCAAAAGTTTGTCTTTTTCTTCTGAAAGAGCCATACCCTCTCTGGTTTTATGAGCTTCAGGCTCCCCTGAACCCCCAACCTCCCACAGGACCTGGAGTTGGGTAGGAACCATTCAGGTAAGAGATAATGAAAACCTTCAACAAAGGCAGGTCAAGGGGGGAATGAGAGGAACAGAGGAGAGAGATGCTTTCATGAGAAAGGACTGTCACTGACCGACCTGTAGCTCTTGCTGCTGGGGATTTCTGTCTCTTCTCTGGTGTCCATAGTGTTCAGAACAGTGCCTGGTGCACAAATCTTTGAATGATGACTATTTGTCTGGGGGGCAGAGGTCAGGAACTCATGACTAATTAGGTATGAGGGGGGTCATACAGGGTGCCCCAAATAGACGAACTTAGCATGCCTTCCCCCTGTCTCCCAGCCCTGCTCTGCCGCGTCACCTATACCCACTCCTGGGGTAGAAAGCATCAAGGCCTCTGCCTTTTTTTTTTTTTTTAAGATTTTATTTATTTATTTGACGGAGAGAGAGAGAGAGAGATCACAAGTAGCCAGAGAAGCAGGCAGAGGGAGAGAGGGAAGCAGGCTCCCCGATGAGCAGAGAGCCCGATGCCGGGCTCAATTCCAGGACCCTGAGATCATGACCTGAGCCAAAGGCAGAGGCTTTAACCCACTGAGCCACCCAGGCGCCCCAAGGCCTCTGCTTTTTAACCTTCAGTGGCCACTTGGCTCATTGAAGCCAGGTCCTTGGAAAACACCACAGGTGAAAAGGACTTGGGGTCTAGGGACTCAAGTAGGTATAGTTAATATAATAAAATATTCTTGCCTAATTATCCTTAGCTTCATTTCTTCCTGGGTAAGCCTGGGGTGCCGAGGGTCCATTGGTGTGATGGCTACGTGTTTAACAACCACCTCTCAAAAAAAATAAACCTGACTTGTAAACATTGGCTGATTTTCCTTTTTTTCCTTAAGATTTTTATATATTTATTATTGGACAGAGAGAGAGACACAGCCAGAGAGGGAACAGAAGCAGGGGGCATGGGAGAGGATAAAACAGGTGTTCTGCTAAGCAGGGAGCCCGCTGTGGGGCTCAGTCCCAGGACCTTGGGATCACGACCTGAGCTGAAGGCAGATGCTTAATGACTGAGCCATCCAGGCACCCCTGCATTCGCTGATTTTCATGAGCTATATTTCGGCTATGGCTCATTTCAAACGAGTAACGTGATGTGACTGGATATGTGGGGAAGAGATACACACAGCAGGTTCTTCAGAGCCCATACGAACTGAAACTAGCACACCCCGGTGTGGGCCCGGTGATAGAAGTTCCCTACCACTTGAACAGGAGTGGTGGACCAAGGGACCTCCTATTCTGGATCAGGCTGTATGTGGGCCTTTCTTTTTACTGGTGAGATTGCTTCAGGTTGGGTGAAATGTATGTAGATAATCGATTTGGCCCAAAGCCCAATTTTTTAAAAAAATTGTTCAAAAAATGCTGATTTTTAAAAATTAAGGTATAATGCAGTCATACCACATGTATACCTCGATAAAGTTTTTGCACATATATACCAATATAGCCCCTGCCTGGATTAAGATACAAGCCCTTTGCCACATCGCAGCAGCCTTTCGGGTTCCTCCTTCTTGTCAGTGCGCGCCCCATAAATGAGTTTTCTCCATTCTGGGGTTCGTCTAAATGGTATCATGCACTGTGGAGTTTTTTGTATCTGGCTTTTATTCATTGTTAGATCTGTGAAAGTTTATCCGTGTTGTCATGCGTAAGAGTCTTCCCACTTCTGTGTAGTATTCCTAGTGCTGATTTTTAATAACTTTAACTTTAATTAAAGTTTTTGTTTTCATGCTTCTCATGACTGTTTCTGTCACTCATCTATCAAACCGTGGATTCCACAGGTTGGCCCTCCTGGTCTCATACTTAGTCCCATGATGCTCTGCTTCTCCTTGGCCCTGACTCAGCATCCACCACTTCCTCACCTCCCAAAACATTGGCCATACCCCTCAGAATCCCTTCTCCGTAATTAGTCCACTTCCGCCTGTTCTCAACATTTCTTTCAATGCTTCTGTCCTCTCTAGTCTTAACTGACACCTGCATGACACTGGTTATGGACTGAATATTTATGTTCCCCTGAAATTCCTGTTCTGGGCCCTGGGAGGTGGTGGTAAAGGTTAAATGACATCACAAGGATGGGGCACTAATCGCATAGGGTTGGTGCCCTTGTGAGGAGTGGAAGGGAGAACTCTCCCCCAACCATGGGAGGACACTTGCAAGCAAGGCAGAGCGTCCTCATCAGGCAATGAATTGGCTAGCACATTGAGCTTGGACTTCCCAGCCTCCAGCACATAAGACCATAACTGTCTGTGACGCAAGCCTCTCATCCGTGGTATTTTGTCCTGGCATGACAAGGAGACAGAGCCAACACCCAAGGACAGCCCTTCACCTGAGGCCCTTTTTAGCACTGACCGTGTAAGTGTTTGGAATTTGAACTTGCCTTACTTTCAAGCTAAAAAGTTAACCTGTTACTGGATGTGAATGTTGACCTGTTAATGGAGGCTGGCTGAAGACATACGATTCCTGGATCAGAGACAATGAGCTTTATTACTCACAGCACAGCAAGTAATGAAAGCATCCTGTCAGCATCAGTTGCCTTGGCCTCCAAGTCCTCCAGGGGCCACACAGGGGAGCCCTCTGGGCGCTGTGCATGTGGTGGGCATGAGAATGGGGAAGCCGCCCCTTTTGTAGGAATCAATAAGCAAGCTCTTTGTCCTTGAAGCAACCTCAAGGTTGCTTGCTGCACACACAACCCCGAGACCTACTTCAGGCACAGTGGTCAGGGCCTTATATTCCTGGCATGCCCAGCACAAATGTACAGTGATGCACAGGGCTGATGTGGTTTGCCTCTCCCAACAATCGGCCCTGCACATTCTTGGCTGACTTGAATATTCACATGAGTATGCCGCGCCATCCGCCACGCTGATTAATCTGATCACAGAGCCTGGGACCAAAGCTGCTCAATCTGTCTCATACAGAATTTAATTAAGTCTACTATCTATAGAACTTGAAGCATCAAGATGAGGCCAACTTTGAGTATTGGCTTCAACCTGGCCACCTAGTGTCCCAGACTCAGTCACTAGTGAATGAGTCCCAAGGGCGACACAAGGGGAACAGTAGGTCTAATTTCAGATGGTTGGGAGATAGTCTAAACCCAGGTTACAATCCATTACAATTCTCACAAGTGACTTTTAGATTAATCTACTGACTTTGGATGTCACTGCCAATAATGATGGGAGGCAGTAGATGGGCCAAAAAGTAATCCCCATCCCTAAAGGAGAGCCATTCCATGGCCCACATACAAACATATGCCTCCACACATGTCACCCCAGTTCAAGATTTGCGGTGAATTCTGATTGGTATCTCCATTGTGCAGATTGGTTAAGCCCTGTGGGCAGTGTCACCAAATTGGTGCAGCCTCGGTTGCCATATATGATGACCCAAGAACACTCAGGCGACACGAAAAGCGTGTGCATCTGTACCCATCAGACCGCAACAAGGTTGTACCGGATGGCGCGTTTGTCCAAGGTCAGGGGAGGGGAGGTTTGGCATTTCGGAGCTGCCATCATTGGCAAAGGGCACAACCGAATAGTCCAGGACCTGTCATGGGGGATGTGAGTTTCCTGTTTCCATAGCACGTGGACACAGGACGCCAAAACCAGAAGGGGTCAGGCTGACCGCTGACACGTAACTCGTATAAACCAGGTGGTGGTTTTGCCAGGTTGCAGGGCTGGACTGGGGGAACACAGAGGAGGTCAGTCACCCTTCCCTCCCTGCACCTCCTGGCATCTGGGGTGCCCCCGGGCCTCTGCACCTGTGGGACCAGTGTCCATTCCAGTAGCAGCTAGCACTTCGCCTTTTCTCCAGGCTTTCCCTACTGCACCCTGACCTGTTATCTGGCGGGGCCAGGTGTGAGTGGAACCAAATGCACAGAGACCCCTGTTATCTCCAACCTTGGCTTCTGTGGGCCCACGTAGGGGGCAGTGTACTCAACTACGTGTACTCAACTACGTCATCATTACCTTTATGACCTAGGCTTGTGTAAAGCCATTGGAGAGTCCAGGGGCTAAACCAGAGTAAAGTTTGAATTCCCTAGATCCCCTCTGCCAGGCTGACAACCAGAGGCTGTACCAGCTAAGCTGGCCAGGGGTTGTTCTTGGAGGACAAAAGGAAGCACTATTTCCAGGACTAATCTGAATCCCAAATCTTCAGAAAAGGGCTATATAACCCCCCCTTTTGTCCTGATCATTACTGGAGAAATGGCTGAGGGATGATTCTTGTCTGGGGACAACTATGCTCAGTGACCACACGGTCTCACTGAAGTGTGTGGGCCAGAAGGAGAGGAGGGAGGTAGTCAGAGGCTTGTGAGTAATTTTTGAGGCAGCCATTCCAATGCCCAATAATATGGAATGCCTGCAGATGGCAAGGCGCTTGGCATGGCCGTCAGATACCTTGACTATGGGCCCCTTGTTGTGTGGCTTTTGCAACAAAGGGTACATCACTGTCAGGCTGTAGACAGTGTGAAAAGCCAAAACTTCACATGGCTCAGTTACGAGGGCCACAGAAATGTGGCCAGTCTCCTGGTCAGATTAAGGTAGGAACACGATGACCTGAAAATGGACCTCTATTCAGAGATAGTCAGTTATCTAGGAGCAGACAGGAGCAGTGCCCCCTGCGATATGGCTTCTTTACAGTGAGACAAGCAGTCTAATTTCTAGGAGGCATCACAAGTTTTATAGTGGCCTCTACAACGGAAACAGACAGTTCTCTATTTTGTGCCCTGTCCACAATTGTGGCTGTGTTGCCATGTCTGGTGCAATGATGGGTCTAGGCAATGGTGGGAGGTGTATGGCCAGCGCAGGCTGGGTTGGTAGCCTGAGTCCTGCAGGTCATACTAGAGAAGGGTCCTTACCATGGGCATCTCCATGAATGACCTGGGGTGTGTGATTGGCAGATAGATCTGTTTTCAATTCACAGTTCCTGTGAGAAATGTCTTTGATCTGCTGGTCTCCCCCACGGGACTGCTAGGTCATTGATGACAAGACATAATGCAGTAAAAGTGGGTCACGTTTCATCAGGGGAAGTATCGGTGAGAGCTATCAGCACTGCCTTGAGTTCTGCACATTGAGCAGAATGAACATGGCTCTTTTGATTCTGCTGTGCTGGTGCTGGGGTGGAGTGTGGACATCATCAGGGGTGAGCGTAGCCAAACCAACAGTGAACCAGGCAGGCACTTGGGGGACCCTCTGTGAATCGAGGGCCCCACTGAGCTAGCAAGTGATGCTTCAGGTGATGAAGTGAGGAAGGGAGTTCTCCCCAAAGGGATTGCCACCACCCTTCCACGTACAATTCGGGTTATGATAGGGACAGGCCAGCTGTACTCTTGAATAAAGCATTTCCATTTGACCGTTAAGGCCTTTTGTGCTCTTCTCTCGATAGCCGCCAAATCCAAGCTGACCTGTGCCAGAATGGGGGACGTCAGGAGTAAAGTGACAGGACCAGTACAGGATCAGCAACAAGGTAGTAGCAGGGTTTTTTCCGTTGTTGTTCTTTTTTTTTTTGTTCTTTAAAGCGATGTACTTCACGACTGTGTCCGGCTGGTGGCGCTGTTGTACCTGGAAATGGCCTTTACGTAATTGCAGCCATAGAGGCTATTTTCCTGTTCACCTTTCTCCTCTTGGAATCCTGTAGTTTGTTCCATTTCGAGTGTTCAGGAATCACTTGTGGACAAGCAGCAGCCTCTGAATGGGCAAATGCGCTGACACTAGGAGCACTCACAGCACAAGCCTGTACAAGCACCAATACCAATTATATTTTCAGCAGTGGCATCCCCAACGCAGATCATTGGCCCGAAGATCCCAGCTACAGGGTAGCTTTAATTTCCCTTCCCTACTGCAAATGTTGCTCAGAGCCCAGCTGTTGAAGTTGGGTGATTTTATTTTTTTTTAACCTTATGGAAAAACAGACTAAGGAGTTTAGTGTGTGCTAATCAGGAGCTGTAGCAACAGTGCCAGGAAATAGGAGATCATGCTATCCACCTCCCTTCTTCTTCTTTTTTTTTTTTTTTAAAGATTTTATTTATTTATTTATTTGACAGAGAGAAATCACAAGTAGATGGAGAGGCAGACAGAGAGAGACAGAGGGAAGCAGGCTCCCCGCTGAGCAGAGAGCCCGATGCGGGACTCAATCCCAGCACCCTGAGATCACGACCTGAGCCGAAGGCAGTGGCTTAACCCACTGAGCCACCCAGGCGCCCCACCTCCCTTCTTTTTAAAAAGATTTTATTTATTTGTCAGAGAGAGAGTACACAAGCAGGGAGAGCAGCAGGTAAAGGGAGAAGTGAACTCCCCACCCAGCAAGGACCTGGATGCTGGACTGGATCCCAGAGCTCTGGGATCAGGACCTGAGTCAAAGGCAGACACTTAACTGATTGAACCACCCAGGCATTGGGAAATCATGCTATTCCAAGGCAGAGGGATGGGGAGGTTTGGGGGCTTTTGAGGAGATGCGGGGGCGTGGAGGAAGGATGGAGGAGCACAGAGGGTGCTGGGGGGTGGGGGAGGCTAGCTCATGGGACAGCAGTGGGGACAGCTGGTAGGCTTTTATTTTATCTTGGCTTCTGGCTATAGAGTTGACATACCACTGGCCATGTACCTCTAGTGTCAGCCCAGAGCCCCCCCTGAGCCCGGGGTCATTTTGCCCCAGTCCCACACTGCATTCCTTGGTCCCTTCAGCCATCCCAGCTGCATCTATCCACAGTACATGGTAAGGGGGTGACAGGCTTGGTAAGGTGACAGGTCCTACAGAGCTACAAATGTCTAAGCCCATCCCTCCATGAAGTTCCTAGCATACTCCACTTTTTCATCAAAGCAGCTGACGGGGGAGAGGGATCGGGGTGCATAGAGGGACAGAGCAGGTCCTTGCCAGCAAGCAAAGTTTTTTGGTCACTTGGGTTTGAATGGCTCACCCAAATACATGTGTAATGCTTTTTTTTTTTTTTTTTAAAGATTTTATTTATTTATTTGACAGACAGAGATCACAAGTAGGCAGAGAGGCAGGCAGAGAGAGAGAGAGAGAGAGAGCAGAGAGCCCGATGCGGGGCTCGATCCCAGGACCCTGAGATCATGACCCGAGCCGAAGGCAACAGCCCAAACCACTGAGCCACCCAGGCGCCCCCATGTGTAATGCTTTTGGTTCACGTTAGGTTCTGTGTCAAACATACCGACCGATACCATTTATTTCAACTTTTAAGTCCTTTGACTCAGCAGCCAGAGCCATACTGTCACCCCACCATCATGACTTCCCTTCCACCTCCTGCGTAGATGAGAGTAAGCTGGAACCAAAGCACTGTTCCGGGGGCTTGTTTCAATCCTATCTCTCCCTGCTTCATCTCATTAACAGGTAGGCCATTGGGAGGCCCTCACTGGAGCCCCCCTCACCTTGCCATCCACCACTGCGAGGAGAGAATTCACTAACATATGCCAGGGAGTCTCTTTGTAACCCTTGGCCTGGTCCACAGGGTCCTTCCTCTTCCAGAAAGGCCATGTCTCCTTTAGCAACACATCCTCACTGCCAAAACCATCATAGTCTGGCATCTGAATTTCTCCTGTGGATCAGTGATTAATTGGCCTCTTACAGTTTCCTGGATGCTGGCCAAGATGAGACTAAGGACTTTATTACTCAGGGCACAGCAAGCAGCATAAGCAGAGTTTACATCGCTTCCCTTTCCCCCCAAGTCCTACAGGGGCAATGTGGAGGGCCTCAGTGGATGCTGTGTATGCAGTAGGTTTGTGCTGCATCTGAGAACACTGAGCCTGGGGAACCCAGGTCTTTTATAGCAAAAAATAATCAGGCCTGCTCTTTGTCCTAGAGGAAGGTATTACCACATTCCTCAAAGCTGCTCTGTCAGCACAAGCCTGAGAAATGGCACAAAGAACAGTTAGGGACCTCACAATCTTGGATACCCATAAAGAATGTGCAGGGACACTCCAAGCTCTCCCCATAGCTCCTACCCTGTGTCCATTTCCAGGCCATGCCTGTTTCTTTTTAATTTTTAAAAATGATTTCTTTATTTGAGAAAGAGAGCAGGGGGTGGGAAGGGCATAGGGAGAGAGACAGAGAGAACCTCAAGCAGACTCCCCTTCAAGCATGGAGCCCAGCTTGGGGCTCTATCCCACCAGTCTGAGATCATGACCCAAGCTGAAATCAAAAGTCGGAGGCCTACCTGACTGAGCCACCCAGGTGCCCCTGTTTTCAGGAATGGTTAGAGCAGTCAAAACATGGGCCCAGATCTACATTTTATTATGGACCTCCTTTTGCAACTGGACTGCTTCACTATGAACATATGTGTGCAGGGACAATGAAAGATATAGTTACCAGATATGCTCACCAGAGTGGGTCTCATTTTGACAGAAGATTTGGATGGGATTTTCTTGGCTTACATGGAGAACATGATATTGTTAAGATACTGGGAACCAGAGGATCAGAGGACATAGCCAAAATAGGGATTGTAGAGCATAACAATCAGTGCCAATCAATCTGTGAAGTGATATCATGGAAGTCCGCTATTAGAAGGGCTGGCCAGTGTATTGAATTTGACAATGACTACAACACTCTGTATCCACAATTCATGGGATCAGTCTAGTGGGTATTCAAACAACTCTACAACAAAGGGTTTGTGGATAGAGGTATGGATAGAAAGGCCTTGTGGATAGAGGTATGTCCTTCTCTACCACATGTAACATTCCACTTTCCAACTTTGAGTCTCACCAGAAATACAAAGATGTTCAAGATCCTTCAATATTTGTAATGTTCCTTTTGGAGGAAGATGAAACTGTACCTTTGGTTGCTTAGATAACCACTCCCTAGACATCTTAGTAACCTTGTCCTGTGTGTTAATCCAGATACGCAGTATATGAAGATTAAAGATGTTTTTCAGAGGAAAATTACTGATTTTCACAGAAGCCAGATTATGAGCCCTCCATAAGATGGAGAGTGACTATGAGATCCTTGAAAGACTTCCTGGCACCTATCTCAAAGAGCAAGAGATATAGGCCCCTGTTTGACTATTTTGTCCAGGTAAGGAGAATGGTGCTTTTACTGGGCTTGCTGATGGCCATGTGCAGGAGGCGAAGGGCCCTGAAGTGGCCCACCAGGCTCTTTACTTTAGTGCTGATGATTAATGGTTCTGTGTGGACTTCAGCATCATGTGGAGAGACTTCCCCTTTTCGCCCTATGGATGCTTGAGGTTGTTCGACATCAGAAGTGACTGATTTCACAGGACAGCCTGTGAGGGATGCTGACAGAAACATAAAAACATCATCAGGACCCTGAAAAAAGGAGGCCGACTTCTTGTTGCCAGTACCTTCACTCACAGCTACCCTTCTTGCTGGAGGTTGGTCACTCCCCTCATTTATAAAGCAGAGCCTAGCTGGTGGAGAAGTTGGTTAGACTGGTTGCTGAGGAATTAGTGACCTGTGTTTCTGGGTCCCAGAGTTTGTATGAGAAAAGTGTTTAGGAAACTTGCTGAAGAATGCATGTGACTGGGCAATTTCCAGAAACAGGTAGTGGGGCACCCCAATCCCATCGTGGGTCAATGATGACTTTGAGGAGGCAGTACACATTGGGTCAATGCAGAACTTGAAGAACTGTTGGGAAAAAAAGATCTCTGATCTGCACAGAGAGAGCATTGACCATCTGACCATCCCTGCCTGCTGTGAAAATTGTTGCACCGCATCTCTAAAGAGTTTGACTGCTGGTTCAAGAGTGGCAGCATGCCCTATGCTCAACTTCATTATCATTTGAAAGCAAGAGGGAGTTTGAGGATGCTGAGACGCTGACCAGACCAGAGGATTGGTTTACACTCTGGTGGTGCTGGCCATTGTTCTCTTAGGACAGTGTCTTTTAGGAATGCGATTGTGAACAGGCTCATCCTGGAGAGTGCTGGCCAAAAAATGAGCAAACAAAATAAGAATTATCTGGATCCACTTTCAGTCATCCATAAATATGGTGTCGATGCCTTCAGATTGTATCTTATTAACTCCCCTGCGGTGAGAGCAGGAAGCCTCAGCCTTAAGAAGGAGGGTATGTGTGATATCTTGAAGGATGTGCTGCTTCCTTGGTACAGTGCCTACTGCTTCTTCATCCATAACATCCTGAAGTTGCAGAATAAGGAAGAAATGGAATTCTCCTACAACCAAAACATGGCTTAAGAAAGTGCCAACATCACAGACCAGAGGGTCCTGCCTTTCACACAGGTACTTATTGGGTTTTTTGACACCGAAATGACAGATTACAGGCTCTATACTGTTGTGCTTTGCCTGATCAAGTTCATGGATGTCCTGACCAACTGGTATGTCAGGAGGAACTGGAGAAGACAAAAGGGTGCAAACAGGGTAGAGGACTATGTTATGGCCCTGGAGACTTTGTTCAGTGTCCTGTCTTCCCTGTGTAGACTTTCAGCCCCTTATACACCTTTTCCTACTGAACTGATGTCCTGGAATTCAAAGATGCTGACTTACCCTATTTCTGTCCAGGACAGACATACAACAGCGTCCACTACCTCATGCTGCCCTATGTTTGAGAGGAGTTGATTGACAAGAAAACAGAGGGTGCATTGTCTTGGATGTAGTCTGATTGAATGTGGGTGAGTGATTTGAAACTCCAAAACCATTCTGATAAAGTATCCTTTGAAAGAAATTGCGGTTATCCCCTCAGGATCCGGAAGCTCTTACTGAGACCAAGTCTTTGGAGAAGTCTATCGCTGAGGAATTGAATGTTTGAAAAGCTATACTATCTTTAGACAAAATACATATGTGACATTCCCCCAAGGGCAGATCCTGATCCCATGGTCCTGGGGGAAGCCTCTGATGGGAAACTTGAAGGCTGTGATATGTCCATCAAGCAGCCGAGGGATGAGTTGCTGGAGGGCTTCCAGGAGAGGGACCATTGTTGCAGAAGGCAGGAACTGCACGAAGAGGACATTTGTCTCATGTACACCTTTGATCAGACAACAGGAGGGATGACCCTCGGATGCTCAGGCTTTGGTTCTCTTACATGGATGAAGGAGTAGCTCACAACCAGAAACTTCACAGAAAGTGCAGTCTAGTTGTAACTGATGAAATAATAGTTTATTATGAAGCAGAGTCTGCAGGGAAGTATCTGAATGTTACTGAAAGCCACATGGAGTTCATACTTGCCACCATAAAGGCTCCCTTGAAACCGTATCCAGTCCCAACATCAGATAAAGTCCTTATTCAAGAAAAAAAAAATTAGGGGCACTTGGGTGGCTCAGTTTGTTGGGCATCCAACTCTTAATTTTG
Organism: Mustela nigripes; assembly: GCF_022355385.1. Lineage (NCBI taxonomy): Eukaryota > Metazoa > Chordata > Mammalia > Carnivora > Mustelidae > Mustela > Mustela nigripes. The sequence goes on from NW_026739490.1 coordinate 5,185,790, forward strand.
GCTTAGGTCATGATCTCAGGGTTCTGGGATCAAGCCCTACATGAGGCTCCACGCTAAGCATGGAGTCTACTTGTCTCTCTCCCTCTGTTCCTCCCCCTGCTTGTTCTCTCTCTCTCTCTCAAGTAAATAAACAAAATGTTTAAACAAACAAACACAGTTAAAGGGGTCTGACCTGATCATTACACTCACCAGAAGATCATCCCTGCCTGGCCCTGCACATTCGTAACATCCATCATAACATTGGTACAAATGGCAGCAAGCAAGATGGGAGGGTTGCTTCTGGAAAAATCCAAAAAGCAATAGTAGGTTACATCTTTTAAAGCTGAAGTGTTGTCACTAATATTTTGGTGGAAAACATACAGAGCTGGCTGTCCTCCATGATGAAAGAGAAATATGAAACCAACCCGACTTACCAAGTCTCACCGGAAAAAGCCTTAGGATGGCAGCAGGTTCTGCCTGCGCCGTGGTGGAGAGCCAGGCACTGATCTCTGCCAGTGCTCAAACTGCAGCTCCTGAACAGGCATGGGAGAGTGTTTCATAGGAACAGTGGGTACTCTCCTACTGGAAACCCCACTTGGGTAGACTTGACTTGCGGCCCCCAAGGTCTTCTGTACGAAGCTGCCAAGGCATTCGGCCTTCTGAGCAGGAAGCTAAAACTGTTTCTGAATGAGACTCACAGATGAAATGATGAAGAAATCCCCAGGAAGACTTTGAACCTGAAGATGTATGTTTCTATATTCCTGACAACAGCAGACTTCTGACTTTCATTATTAATGCGTTTCAGGCAACCTCCCCTGGCACATACCTGTCCCTTACATGCATACACTGAACACAGCCCCTTCAGGGGCATGTATCATGAGCTGCTTTTGGTCTAAAACTGAAATGGGATTGACCCATCATGTGACTTGGAACCTCCCAGTAACAGTCACACTTAACCCCAAATACCTACCCAGTCATGTTGTGGGGAGGCTCACCAGAAAAAGCCTTAGGATGAGCTTCTATGCTCAGTTAAGGCTTTTACCTGAGAACTTCAGGGTTTATGTCTATACTTGAAGTCTTCAAGTGTAGATGGCGGAAGTGATTTAAGTGGCATAGTGTGTGCGTATACATTCTGTGGTTTTTTAAAACTTATTTCAGAACTTTTGAAGAAATGGGCAGTGTTAAATATTTCTTTTTTAAGATTTTTGTTTATAATTATTTTTTATTTATTTATTTATTTTTCTTTTTTCTTTTTTTTTTTTTTTTTTAATTTATTTGACAGAGAGACATCACAAGTAGGCAGAGAAGCAGGCAGAGAGAGAGAGAGGAGGAAGCAGGCTCCCTGCTGAGCAGAGAGCCCCATGCGGGACTCGATCCCAGGACCCTGAGATCATGACCCGAGCCGAAGGCAGTGGCTTAACCCACTGAGCCACCCAGGCACCCTATAATTATTTTTTAAAAGATTTTATTTGAGAGAGAGTGAGTGAGAGAGAGAGAGAGAGCATGAGCAGGGAGAGGGAAAGGGAGAAGCAGACTCCCCACCAAACAGGGAGCCAAATGCCAGGCTTGATCCCAGGACCCAGGGATCATGACCTGAGCTGAAGGGAGACGCTTAACTGACTGAGCCACCCAGGCACCCCAATTTCTTTCTTTCTTTAAATTTTATTTGTAAGTCATCTCTATACCCAATGTGGGGCTCCAACTCACAACCCTGACATCAAGAGTCACTTGCTCTAATGACTGAGCCAGCCATAGGCGCCCTGAGATATTTCAGCTACCTGGATTTTCTTAATGGAATATTTTAAGTCTCAGTAAATCAGAACAATAAACTTTCTCTCAGATAAAAAAAGAAATCAGAGAATATCTTTATCATCTTTAGAGGAGGCCTTCCAAAACAAAAGCCAGAGCTTTGAAGACAAAGATTGAAATGTTTCTTTATCACAGAGGATATAGGGATGCTGTGGGACATTTCAGTGTCATTAACGGGATGGCGGCCTCTGCTCTTCTGCCAGGTCTTTCTTGCTGGCCAGAATATAGACATGATGGCTGGAGCTGGAATAACAGTCTTAGCTCTTGAATGAACTTGGGAATGGAGGCCTTGCAAGGAAGGGTAACAACATAAGGCATTTGAGCCTCTGACACCACAGGGGGCCAACCTTGCTCTGAACCATTAGCACTGAATTTTTATATCAGCCAGAAGTAACCCCCTCCCTTATTTGGGCCATGATTATGTTGTGCATTGTTCCCTGCACCTGAATCTAATCCTAACTGAGACACCTGGCCAGCCGCAAGTGCAGGGTCATGAGGAATGTAAGCCACTGGTTCTCAACTCTGGTCCACTTTTAGAATAATCCAGGGAGCTTTTGAAGAACATCAGTATCTGGGCCCCATCCCAGATTGTTACATTAAAGCTTTGAGAGTTCGGTCCAAACACAGTTGTTCTTCTTTTCTTTCTTTCTTTTTCTTTTTTAAAAGATTTTTATTTATTTGTTTGACAGAGAAAGACACAGCGACAGAGGGAACAGAAGCAGGGGGAGTGGGAGAGGGAGAAGCTGGCTTCCCACCGAGCAGGGAGCCCAATGCAGGGCTCGATCCCAGGACCCCAGGACCATGACCCGAGCCAAAGGCAGACGCCCAACAGCTGAGCCACCCAGGTGCCCCTTCTTTTCTTTTTTTAAAGATTTTATTTATTTATTTGAGAGAGAGAGAGAGAGAGACAGCAGAGTGAAAGAGAGAGAGAGAGCGCGCATGAGTTGGGGGGAGCAGCAGAGAGAGAGGCAGAAGCAGGCTTCCCACTGAGCAGGGGGCCTGACAAAATAGTATTTCTGGATGAACCCAAGAGTTAGCTTTCTCCATGAAATCACACACATGATAAATTCACATCACCATCCCAATAGAGTCCTTGGTATTGTTCATAAACTCCTTTCCACTCTCTCAGTCCTGAGACTTGCACCAACCTTACTCACCACTCCTCACAGTACATCAACTCCTCAAACATGCCTGCTCTCCTAATCGTGCCCCAGAGAACCAGGTTCATTCTCACCTCCACCAGGCAGGACCTGCCTTGTTCACCCTAAATGTCCTAAAGTAACAAAAAATATAGATTTTTAAGAAGAGTAAATCTCTCACTTTTTCTTTATCAGAGTGATATTTGGAGGAGTAAAATGGTGGTGAATGGCAATAGCAGCATGGAATTTGGGACTAGGGAGTCTATGGGAACAAGGTACTGATACGCTCTAGTTTTTTGTTTGTTTGTTTGTTTGTTTGCTTGTTTGTTTTTAAGTAGATTCCATGCCCAGCCTAGAGTACAACTTGGGGCTTGACCTCATGACCCCGAGATTAAGACATGTGCAGAGATCAAGAGTTGGTCACTCAAGCGACTGAGCCACCTAGGTGCCCCTGATTCTCTCTAGTTTTGATTTGTTTCATGGGATAAATGAATGGAGATTGAGGAATAGTAGTAGTATACCTTAATAAATTATATTAACTATAATATTTATGGCAGCCTTATATCTACACAGCACTTTTCATTTGTTCAAGACTCTTAACCATTATCTAATCTTTAAATCTATAAATCTTGGATGAGGTATATAAATTACAGAGAACCTAACTAGTGTGTGGCTTTCAGTGTGTGTCATCTGGAGGTGCTTGTTAAAAATGTATTTCCTGGGGTCCCCAATCTTGAGACTCAGATTCTGCAAGTCTGGGGTAGAATTCCTAAGTCTGCTTTTTTTAAAAAGATTTAAAAAAAAAGACTTTTATTTATTTATTGGACAGATAGAGATCACAAGTAGGCAGACACGCAGAGAGAGAGAGCGCGGGAGAAGCAGGCTCCCCACTGAGCAGAGAGCCTGATGTGGGGCTTCATCCCAGGACCCTGGGATCATGACCTGAGCCGAAGGCAGAGGCTTTAACCCACTGAGTCACTCAGGCACCCCCTAAGTCTGCTTTCTACACAAATGCCCCTGGTCCACTTGGACAGGAGATCCAAAAATCACATTTCTAAAGAATACTGGTTTAGGCAAATCCTCCCTTGCCATTTTGGTTTTAGGCAGGTCACCTGTAAATGGCAAGTGAGTGGAATTTTTAAAATCAGTCGGGGAGCCCCGGCTGGCTCAGAAGAGCATCTGTCTCTTGATCTTAGGGTTGTGAGTTCCAGCTCCCTGTTGGTTGTAGAGGTTGTTTAAAAATAAAATCGTAAGGGGCCCCTGGGTGGCTCTGTGGGTTAAAGCCTCTGCCTTTGGCTCAGGTCATAATCCCAGGGTTCTGGGATCAAGCCCCACATCAGGCTCTCTGCTCAGCGGGGAGCCTGCTTCCTCCTCTCTCTCTCTGCCTACTTGTGATCTCTGACTAATAAATTAAAAAAAAAATCTTTAAAAAATAATTTTAAAAAATTTAAAAAATTAAATCTTAAAAAAAAAAAAAAAGTTTAAAATTCCCCTTTGGCCACACTTACATGCTTGACGTAATTTCTGTCTCCAGTTAATGGTCCTGCCCAGGGTAGTTGAGGCCTGGGACACACTATCAGAGCACGAACAGGGCCACACAGGAAAAAAACCAAGAAACTTGATTAATACGGAGTCACTGGGCCGGCTAGGAGACTGCAGGAGAAACCAGACAGGACACCTTCCCCCATGGGCTATATTGTGTTCATGTACTCTTTTAGTGCCTCATACACGAATGTTCAGCGAGTACTGGCTAAGAGAGAAACAAAGACATAGACACAAAAACATGAAGAAAAGCCAGATTCCTTGTTGTTTCTCAACCCGTTGAACTCAGGTACTCGCATGAAATCGCATATTGTCCTTCGGTGTTAGTTTCAGCATAAATATGGAGCCTGAAAACCAAGCAACAGACAGAGCACTTGTGTCTCCCGTCAGGCTCCAGGGCAAGGGGTAAGGAGAAGACGAGGAAGGCGCCAGAGACGCAGGAGAGGACAGGTGGCGCTGGTGGAAGGAAAAGAGAATCGCCCGCGGCCCCTCACCGCCGTATTGCGCGGACCGGAAGTGCCGGGGTGCCGGGCCACGCCGCTTCCGGCGTCACTTCCCCTGGACTTCCTGCTGAAAACATGGCAGCTCGCATAGGTGTCCGCTGTTTGACCCGAGTGAGGCCCGGGGTCAGGTCGGGCCGAGGCCGGGCGGGCGGGGGAGCGGCGGGATTGTACCGGGTTCACAGCGGTACTCGGGGGCTGGGACTCCCATACCCGACCTCACAGGCGTGTGCGTCTGTGTCGCAGGCTCTGGTCGCCGCCCCGAACCCCGGGGCATGGAGGAGCCTGTGTACCTCGGCCGTGGCGCAGGCCGCCTCGCGGAGCCAGGTAAGGGCAGGTCCGATTCCTGCCTGCCCACTCCCCTCACCCCTCATTCCCTCTCCCCGGGAGTCTGTGCCCCCGCCGCAGCTCTAGCCCTGACGGCACTGCTTCCAGGCTGAGGACATGAGAGTGGAGGGAGCCTTTCCCGTGACTATGCTGCCAGGAGACGGCGTGGGGCCCGAACTGATGCACGCTGTCAAGGAGGTGTTCAAGGTGAGGGCCCTGGGGGAATCAGCCAGCACGGACTATGGCGTGGGTTGGAAAGGACTGCTTACTCGATCCTGACCCAGAGATTTTTGGTACGTGTCCCCAAAGGCTGCCTCTGTCCCAGTGGAGTTCCAGGAGCATCACCTGAGCGAGGTGCAGAATATGGCATCTGAGGAGAAGCTGGAGCAGGTGTTGAGTTCCATGAAGGAAAACAAGGTGGCCATCATTGGTATGTGTGCTCCCTTGCTACGCCCCCACGTGTCCCTTAAAGTCATGTGAGCAAATATTCTTTAAGCTTCTTTCTGCACATGCTAACACATGAAGTCCCCCAAGCTCCCATCACCATTTTGCGGCTGTTTGTTTCTTCTGTCTGTTAACTCAGGAGTTGAGAGTCATCATTTGAGCTGCCTTTGCAGGAAGGCATCAAGGTTTGAAGTCTGTCAGGGGCTCCATCATGGGTTATCAAATCTTGTTCACTGTGTTTCTAGAATGCCTCTTCTAGCTGCCTCTTTTCTTCTGTCTTCCCCTCTGCTTCTTTGCTTTAATCTCATTTGTTTGTTGTTTGTTTTGGGGGCTTCCGGTCCCACCCCCTACAATCCTCCATCTGCATCTCTTCTTTTGGAAAGACTAACATGACTTTGTCAGGCCCAGCCTTAGCTTAGGAAAGTAAGTTTTTCATAAGCTGACTTTCACTTCTTCTGCCTTTATTTCCATAACACTTGTTCTGTGCTTTGGTCACACTGGACCCTTAATTTCCAAATACGTGTACTGTCTTGAATATCTTGACTTAGTCATTACTTCTGCCCAGAATGTTCTTTCTCGGATGCTACCTGTTAGATTAGTTCTCACTTACTGTATTACAGTTTCCTAGGGCTACTGTACAAATTAACCTCAAAGCTAGGGGCCTAAAATAAGAGATTTGTTCTGACAGTTCTGGAGGCCAGAATCCCAAAATTAAGTTGTTGGAAGGGCTTCCTCTGAAGGCTTCAGGGAGAATGCTTCTTTGCCTCTTCCAGCTCCTGGTGGCTCCTGGTGTTTCTTTCTTGACTTCGAGATACATCACTACGATCTCTGCCTCAGTCATCCTATGGCTTTTCCCTCTCTGTATCTGTGTATCTGTTTCTCTTTGTTTTCCTGTAGGAAGACTTAATGGATTTAGAGTACTCTAATTCAAGTTGATTTCATCTCAAGATACTTAATTAGTCTACAAACCCTATTTTCCCAATAAGGTCACATTTTATATTCCCAAATAAGGTCACAAATAAGATTCAGGAATTAGGGTAAATGGTAATGGACATACCATTTTGGAGTCACTATTCAACCTACTGTACTCACTTAACTAAAGGCTTGGCTGAAATGCCAAGTGTTCTATGACATTTCTAGATGTTACCAGAGGGAATTTCTACTCGGGGTTCCTGTACATAACGTTAATACCTCGTCCATGGTATTTATCATGTGTTTTGCATTTGTCTTCCCCGATGTATTGTTTGCCCCTTGAAGACAGGAATTGGGTATTGTGTTTTTTGGTTGAAATCCTTAGTGCCTGATGCATGGCCAGTATTCAGTAAGTATCAGTTGAAAAAATGTCAAGTAGGTAGACAGGCATACATCAAGAAAGGTCATAGGTTCCTTAGCATTGTTTCTTAGCCTATTAAACCCAGGCTGTTTGATCACATGAAAATGTTCTTTGTCCTCCTTTTAGGTCACCTTGAAGTTTCATCGTAAATTAAATAGAGTAACTAAAAATAAAACACTGTTTTGTTTTGTTTTTAAATTAACATATAATGTATTGTTTCAGGGGTACAGGTCTGTGATTCGAGTCTTACACAATTCACAGCGCTCACCATAGCACATGCCCTCCCCCATGTCCATCCCCCAGCCACCCCATCACTCCCCCTCCCCTCCACTCCAGCAACTCTGTTTGTTTCCTGAGATTAAGAATCTCTTATGGTTTGTCTCCCTCTCTGGTTTTGTCTTATAAAACACTGGTTTTAACGGCATTTTTCTTTGCCTCCAGAGGCACTTAAAAGTCACAGATTTGGGAGTGGGAGAGGAGTCTGGGTTGCATCTTGTCACTGAGAGGATCAGACACTGATCTGGCTTCCCTTGGGCTTGGTTTGTGCCCAACCCTGACCCCTTTGTTTATGCAGGAAAGATCCATACCCCGATGGAATATAAGGGCGAGCTAGCCTCCTACGATATGCGGCTAAGGTAGGTGGTGGGGGCCATGCGTCAGAGGAGTCCTAGAGCACCAGACATGGTGCTAATGGCTCTGCCCCACCCCCAGGCGTAAGTTGGACTTGTTTGCCAATGTAGTCCATGTGAAATCACTTCCTGGGTACAAGACTCGACACAACAATCTGGATCTGGTGATCATTCGGGAGCAGACAGAAGGAGAATACAGCTCCCTGGAACATGAGGTGAGGCCCTAGAAATTGGGGAGGTCAGGGGTGAAGGTGGGAGAGTGGCATAGCTCCTTCCCTTCTTTTCAGGGTCACCTGGCTGCTTCTCTCTTCTTACACAGAGTGCAAGAGGTGTGATTGAGTGCTTGAAGATTGTCACTCGAACCAAATCTCAGCGGATTGCAAAGTTTGCCTTTGACTATGCCACCAAGAAGGGGCGGGGCAAGGTCACGGCTGTGCACAAGGCCAACATCATGTGAGGGACATGCCTTTACATGGGATAGGCTCCCAGGAAGGTAGCCCGTTGCACTCTTGACTGACTTTGTTCCCTTTGTCCTCACGGACAGGAAACTTGGGGATGGATTGTTCCTGCAGTGCTGTGAGGAAGTTGCTGAATTGTACCCCAAAATCAAGTTTGAGACAATGATCATAGACAACTGCTGCATGCAGGTAATGTCCTCCCCATGTCTCTGCTCTCATGGTGCCGGGGAGGGGCCGGGAGCAGAACTTAATTCTCTTGTCCATGCTACACATTTTGCCCCCTAGCTGGTGCAGAATCCTTACCAGTTTGATGTGCTAGTGATGCCCAATCTCTATGGGAACATTATCGACAATCTGGCTGCTGGCTTGGTTGGGGGAGCTGGTGTGGTCCCTGGTGAGAGCTACAGTGCAGAGTACGCAGTCTTTGAGACGGTGAGTGAGATCCCCACTTCTCCCAACTTTCTCTGCATGCCTGTCTTCTGACTTGAGGTCCCTTGATAGCTGCCTCCCAACGTGCTCCCTTCCTGCTGTGCTCTGTCCCCTCCACTGTGCCTCTTCTCAGTGTCCCTGGCCCGTTCTCTCTTCCCTTATGCCTCTCCCTGACCTTAGACTCTGCGTAATGTCTGCCCCCAGTGACTCTAGTCTGCCCTCTGTCCACAGGGAGCCCGGCACCCGTTTGCCCAGGCAGTGGGCAGGAACATCGCCAACCCCACAGCCATGCTGCTCTCCGCTTCCAACATGCTGCGGCATTTGAAGTGGGTATCTCAAGAAGGTCATGGAGGTCTGGGGCAGGAGGCAGGGTGTTAAGGGGGGAGCACAGTAGAGGAGATTTGGAATGCCGTGGGGAGAATCTCAGTTCCTTCCTGTCCACATTGACAGTCTCGAGTATCACTCCAACATGATTGCGGATGCGGTGAAGAAGGTGATCAAAGTTGGCAAGGTGAGTTAGAGAGGCTGTGGGTTTCAGGGCCTTGGCACTCCTCTTTGGGGAACCTGAATTGGGGCCGCCTTTCCCTCCAGGTCCCCAGAACATCTTTTGCTCTCTGATCTTCCCCTGTTGCTCTCAGGGCTGTTCTTCACCTCCCTTCTCCTGGCTGTTTCATCCTCTGGCTCTCCTTTGCCTCTTGATTACCGTCTGCTATTCCCTCTTTCCTGCTCCATCCATTGGATCTTTTATGGCCATTGAAGGCGGCACTTGCAGCTCTTTATGTGGGGAGACAGCCCAGGGGATGGAGGAGCAGAGGGACATAGCAGGCAGAATGAGGCCCAGGTGGCACCTTCACACCTGGAAGCCTGTCCTTGTCTGCATCCTTGGCCGCCTTTCCCTGCACCTGGTCTGATTTTCTCCAAGGCATCCTTGTCCTGTCTCTGATTCGCATTCTCCATCTCACTTCATGCTCAGCCTCCCTCCCATCCTGCCCCGGCTGCAGCACAGCTCCGAGAGGGGCTCTGGCCCTCTGCACATCTGGCCACCTCCTTGCGACTGCCGCACTGCATCTTCTTCCTGGCCTTGCCATCCTTTCTTGGATTCCATTTCCATCACATTGCCCTATCCCCCCTTCATGGGCTCTCTTCTCTTCTTCCCCACGGCTGTTGCCGGTGGTGGCTGTAGGTGCGGACTCGAGACATGGGCGGCTACAGCACCACAACCGACTTCATCAAGTCTGTCATCGGCCACCTGCACCCCCATGGGGGCTAGACCCCTTTATTCCCTCCAACCTCACAAGGACCATACTACCTACACCTCCCTTCAGTACAGTGGACCAGAGAAGAGTTCTTAAACCTTTAGACTATAATCATCTGGGCGGAGCCTAGGTTGTCCTGGGGCTGGCTTCCTTAGGGAACGGTGTTATTCGGTGGGGGTGGGGGGCGGGGGAGAGGTTAGGGATGGGGCCTAGGCCACAGGGATGATGCCAATTCTCCCCTACAGGTTCGAACTTCTGACATGGGTGGCTATGCCACCTGCCAGGACTTCACTGAGGCGGTCATTGGTGCTCTGCCTCAACCATAGGTCCCACCCATAACCATGTAAGGTGTTGAATAAAAACACATTATTGACTCTTGTGAAGTTGTTTTTTATTGGGATATAATGGTGGGTTGGGAAAGGGTATGGGGGCTGTGCCTCCCACCAGGAAATGTCCGACCTAGTCTTCCTGGGCTAGCTTCCGGAGCTTTTTCTTTTTCTTGGAGCTGCTGCTCTTGCTGCCAGCAGCTTCCTCAGGCCCACTGCTGAGTGGCTCCTCCTTGGACGAGAATTTCCTCTTTTTCTTGGGGATGATCCTGGTTCCTGCCTCTTCAGCATCACTAACTGGTTCCTCTTTGGGGGCAGATTTCTTCCTCTTGGGAAGACTTACACTGCCAGCTGTCTCTTCAAGATCACTACTAACCAGCTCCTCCTTGGAAAAAGATTTCTTTTTCTTGGGTTTGGAAACAGGGACAGGTGGGTCTTCCATTCCATTCTCCTGTGGAATCTCCTGGGGCTTTTGCTTTTTCTTCTTTTTGGGTCTTTCATTTGTCTCCTAAAGAATGAAATGGGTATGAAACCATCATTCATCATATGAACGCACACATGCCTATTAAAACTGCTGCAACTAAGTAGTTGGGGCATAAAGATGCGGAAATGATGTGAAAATCTGTTTCTGGGATGGTTTAACAGACATTGGAAATCCACCCCAAAGGGGACTCCCACTTAGAAAGGGAGAATGGTCACCTAAGCCCGTGAAATAGCTTCTAGAGAAACCCACAACAGAACCATCATGCTATGTTGCAAAGGGGACCCTGAAAAACTTGACAAACTGGGCACTCCATGAAAAATCCCAAGGGTGGAGGGACCACGACATTGGACTGTGGAGACCCCTGCCCCAAGCCCCACTAGGAAATGGCACCGCCTCCGGACACACGGCTGAGAACGCGCAGAGCAGGGATTTACACTACCCCCGGTTGAGGACTCCTGGGAGGCAGCCGAGGACAGAACACTTGCCCAGGGACCCGGTGTGCTACAACCAGCTCTCTGGGCTCCTGAGCCAGTTCTCTCAGCACCTATCTCCTTCCTATAGAATCAAGAGGTAGTTGAGATGTTTCAGGTCCTTCTTTCAGTCCAAAAGCCTGGACCCAAGACCATGGCTTGAGGTAGTACATCCTTTGTTCTGCTGTTAAGAACCCTACATCCAGGGTGTTCGCCTTGGGCTGAGGGCCAGGCTGCCTACTGACCTCACACTCCTCTGGGGTACTGCTGTTGTTTTCCGAAGATGCGAGCGCCAGGGCGGCTAGCCGTTTTTTCTCCTTCTTCAGCCGTTTCTTCTCCTGCTTCTCCAGCTTCCTAGCCATCTCAGCAGCCGCTTCCTCTGCCTAGCCCAAAGAAAGGTGCTGAAGAGGCCCCGAAGACTGCAGGCTTTCCAGGCCTCCCTTCTGGCCTCCCTGGATCAGGCTCATTAAATCAGTTTTTTGCCTCCACTCTATGAGGTCAGGCTGAGCCAGCTCATCACTTCCAACAGCCAGCTCTTGTCCTCCCCCGACCCCCCCGCAGCAAAGTTCAAACTGACCTGAACCATTGCTTCCTTCATGACATCCAGATTCTTTCGTGGAATCTCTCCTGTCTCATAGAATGACAGCCGCTCCTCAACTTGCTCTCGAAGCTTCTCCCCAAATACACTTGTGGGCACCTCTAGATGTGTGTGTGTGTATGTGTGGATAAACAAAGCTTGTCAGCCCCTAAAGGGCCAGCTGCTCCCCGCCCGGTTTCCCCTCTACCCTCAGCTTCACTCAGACCCAAGGTATCAACACTCACTAGGTGAACTGCTGTTGACGAAAAATACTGCCATCATTGTAGAAGCTGCTAGGTAGTCAGCCTTCCCTCCCTCCCAGCCCCTTCTCCTCCAAGCCCCCCCCACCCATACCAGAGAAGCAATCAATTCGTGAGGCAATACTGCATTTGTTTGCCAGGTATCGGGAGATGCGGCCTTTGTTCTTGGCAGCTGCTCGGCCAATGAAGGTGGAGTGGAAAATGAGTCCATATTTTGGGGTGTTACCCCTTGTCTTCAGGGCTCTGGGAGAAGAATATTTAGTGGGGAGTTTTAAGATCAGAAATTCCAACCCTGCTAGCCAAGGTAGCTCCTCCCCTCCCCTGTACCCTCGGTGTCCAGAGCGAGCCTTAGGCCAGTGACCCCACCTTACGCCAACCCACAGCTCCCAGAAGCAGAGGGAAGGCATCCAATGTCGCTGACCTGGAAATCTGGTCCCTTTGCTGGGCCCTGGGAATCACTCAGACACCAGGACTGGCCATCACCCCCATAGCAGAGGTCTGTACAGGTCAGGGAGCCCTGGTCAGCCATCACTGTGATCCCCAAACAAGCAGTGGGCACCAGAAGTGGCACCTGAGTGCGGGCAGGTGCCCTCACTGGTACCTGAACAGGGCCTTTTCAGCCCCAAGGATCTGCACTGTGGACGCTGGATACTTGGCCAGGTTGGTGAGGCTGCCAGCATGAGCAATGAGACGTGCACCTACCTGGAAAAGGATTCAAGGAATTAGAGAAGCTGGAACTGCCTATCTACCAACTGCCTAATTCTGCTTCACCCCATCAAATACAGCTGGGGAACATAACAGAGGGTCAGGAAACACAGCAGTATGGACCTATGTGGTAACACTCCGTGGCCCTGTTTTCTGCTCCCTGTGACGCACCGCTTCCCCAATCAGGGCCGAGAGGCTGGGGGCCACTTGGCTCATCTTGGACCGCAGGTAAGTATGCAGGCTCTGGCGGTACTCTGACAAAGACACCACACGGCTGGAGAAGCTCTCGATGTTTATCAAATCGATGGCCGATATGTCCATGCCTAAGGGACACCCAGTGTGAACGTGGGACCAGATATTCATAGCCCCAAACTTATCTTGGCCACCAGGGCTGTACTGACCCATGGAGGATCGCGAAGCATCCAGAATAGCCTTAGCCTTGGCCCCGTCCATCGTCAGCTCTTCCAGCTTCTCTAGCTTCTCTTCATTCAGCTCCCTCCGGTTGCCAATGAACTGAGCAAGGCGGCAGTATGTAGCGTTGTCGTTGATGATCTTCACCAGCTCAGGAAAGTGATACCCATACCACTCCCTGCAAAGGGCCACAATCACTCCTAGCCGAGAGGGTAGGTCTCAAAGCCTCAGCCCTCTCCATAGCAATTCTTTACCCAGAGAAAAGGGATCAAGACCAGTACAAAACCTCAATGCCATGTCCCCCCATTCACAATACAGTCCAGGCAAAGAGCCTGGGCTGGGGTGTATATGGGTGGATTTACTCTGCCTCCTCTTTCTGTACAGTCAGTGTAAGAACACAGCCTGTGGTAAGCACCGGGAGGCTCGCCCCACCCCATGTTCTTCTACCCACAGGAGCCAGTCCTGATTTTAGCATTCCAAATTCGCTAAACCACAGGGCAAAGACCCCATTTCTCAGGGCTTGCTTGGGCACTTTACCTGACACGCATGGAGAAAGTATTGATGTCCTTATCCAGCTGGTCCAGGAGGCTGATGGACTGGATAATCATATTATCCACCCGGTTCACATTAAACTTAACTTTGGCACGAGAATAGCTGTGTCCCAGCCCCAACTGGGCTTTACAAGCAGACAGATCTGTTAGACCCTTCACCAGGTTGTGGAAATGCAGACGAACCCCTGGAGGAAGGCAAGACAGTGAGCTAGAGATGGCTCTAAGCCACCTTTGGCACCCATGGGTGCCAGCCAAGCAGAGAGGCTTCCCAAAAGCAACCTTAAGCACACTGATTAAGTTTGCAGATCCCCCTCCTCCAAGATGTCAAGAATGCTAACAGGTGGTCCCACCTCGCAGGATCTCCGCTATCACGCCTCCAGTCTGGCAGTTGTACCCCAACTCCTCTTGTATAGCAGCACCAATCTTGGGGTCTCCAACCCCCAGGAGCACTTTCTTCTTTTTGGATGGCAGGTGAGTCTCCAAGAGCAGGCGGAGGTCCTCATGAACAACACCTCAAGGCAAAGAACAGAGCTCCCACTAACATGCTGAACAATGCTTACATCATGTAAGGAATCCTTGCCCCTTAAGCGCTGATTAAGTGATAAACGATCCTACGTTGGTCCCACAGAGCATGCGGAGATGGCATGCCTATATTCTTCCTTGCTTCAGGCTTTGCTCAGAGACATGGAGACATCAGTGACTGCACTCAGGGGATTGACAGACTCAAGTCATCACTGCAAAGCCTGCATCAACCACAGGATGTACAGGGCTAACAGCACGTGTGTTTAATATAGAACGGAAACCTTAAACATCCCCAGGGGCACTATGGAGACAAGTATTTAGTATTTGATTTGCCTTCTGGGACCAAACCTTTTTCTTGGCTCTTCTGTACCAGAATTGCCTTTTCCAATTACTTCATCAATGACCAAAGAACCACCTTCAGCATTAAACTACGCCTCCCTACCAGATTTCACTTAATCAATTATCACTCACAAAGCCTAGGCCTGGATTATGCACCTCAAATATTAATACCATACTCTCCAGACCTTGGGCTCTGTTTTTTGTTTGTTTTTAAAGATTTTATTTATTTATTTGACAGAAAGAGACACGAGACAGGGAACACAAGCAGGAGGAGTGGGAGAGGGAGAAGCAGGCTTCCCCCCAGCAGGGATCCGGATGTGGGGCTCAATTCCAGAACCCCCGGGAAGGCAGATGCTTTAACAACTGAGCCACCCAGGTGCCCACCTTGGGCTGTTTTAAGCCACATCCTGTACCCGCCAAATACTGCCCAACATGCATCAGATTTAGAACAAATGAGCCAAAGAGATGAAAATGCTATCACAAACTCCCATGAGGATAAAAGCAGCAGCAACTGAACCTCCGCTCATCTCCCTAAAACACTTGGTTGTGGCCGACTCACCTTCGGATACAGCGTTGGCATTTTCCAAGGCAACCTGGGACGAGGCAAAGGGACAAAAGGCCACGAGACGAACGATGTTATGGAACTTGCCCAGGTTGAGCACGCACTCCTCTACCTTGGGGGAGAAGAGAGCATAAGCGGTTTTCTTCCCTCGCTCTTGCCTCTAGGGCGCAGTAAAGCAGCGGTTTCCAGCCCCGGTCACAGGTACCAAGCAACCGCACGCTTCGTAAATGAGCCGATTATAGGCAGGCCCTAAATCCCGGTCCGCTTCACCGTACGGGGTAGAGTCCGGGGGGCTTACTTCTAAATACTCCTAACGTGACCCTAGTCGCGAAAGCGGGTATGGACCCCCGGCTCTGGGGCTTTCTGGCCCAGTGCAACCCTTGATGTGCGGCCGGCCACGTGGGAGGGCGCGGTGCATGCTGGGGCACCGGGGCCCGAGGGGCTGCGACGAGGCCGGTGAGCCCGCCGCTTTACCCACCTGCGGCAGCAGCAAGCTGATCTCCTCCACCTCCTTCAGCGCCAGCAGCGCGTAGCCGACCGCGTGCTCGAACAGCACGTGCAGCAGCACCTGCAAGAGAGCCGCGGCGCGAGCATCAGCGCGGTCCCACGTTCGCCCGTCGTTTCCCAAGGCAGGCTCCGGCCCCGGCCCCGACTCCGGGCCGGGCTCCCGCCCGCACCCAGGCCCAAAGCTCGGCCTTCATCACAACCGCATGCACAACCACTCCTCACCATGGCGCCCGCTCCCGACCCGGCTCGCAATGCGGCGAGCGGGCTCTGGCGCGCGGAAAGGGGCTCCGGAGGCCACGCCCCCGAGCCGCCGGCCAATCACAGGCTGGGGACGATACCTTTGCGGGCCTTCGGAGGGGTCCGCCGCGGTGGTATCGTCCGGAGCGCGGGAGGGGGAGCGCGGGCGCGCGGGTGGCCTTCCGGCTTCTGCTGCGGCGCCGGCCGGCGTGGTTGCCGGGGACGCGCGGGCCGGTAGCTGGCCCTGCAGGCCGCATGGGGGGCCTGGGGAGTGCTTTCCCAGATATTACAAACCCTCGGGTGTTCAATCGTAGAAATTCTGGATGGCGGAGCTCGGCAGTCGCCGGGCGACAGGCCCCGCACGGGTCGCGGCCACCATTCCTTTGCAGAAGCTTGCGGAGCCCGCTTTCCGCGGCGGGGGTGACCTGGGGCCGGGGACTAATCCCTGCGCCCCCCAACTCCCGGGACGCCTGCATCCCCGATTCCCACTCGGGACCCACCCTGCTCCCGCCGACCGAAGCGGGGCCTGGGGCGCGTTGGCGCAGACCGGGAGAAGCCGCTTCTTGTGTCCGGCTTCGAGCTTTTCGGTTGTATTTTATTTTTTATATTTTTATCACAGGCGACAAAGTAGTAAAGAATAATGATCTCACCGCTTCCCAAGTCGGTTTCTGGTTCCTCTATAAGAAGAACCAGCTCCTTTTGAAGGACCACGTGTTGCTCGCCCTGTAGAACCCTCAGTTAGCTCCAAATGAACTGGAGCTCCTTTCATGTCCTCGAGGGCGGGTTCTGTGCATTTTGGCGATTATTTTGAAATTACCTTTGCTTTAATAATTAATACTAGAATGATAAACCCCAAACTTGTTTATCCTAAAGTGGTGTACGTACTGGTAAAGAGCACAAGCCAGAGGGAAAGTAACAGGGAGAAGCAGACTCCCTGCTGAACGGGAAGCCCAAGGCAGGTCACTATCCCAGGACCTTAGGGTCGTCAACGAGCTGAAGGCAACCACTTAAATGACTGAGCCATCCAGGAGCCCCTTATAAAATCATTAAGGGGATTTTTATTCTGTATAGTCTTATAACTGAAGTGCATTTATACATTTAACATATTTTCTTCTTAAACAATTCCGTTACTTGGTAAACAAAATCCAAGTAGCAAGCTCAGTCTTAAAACTTAGTACAGTGAATCTTAAAGTCTCATAATCTCAATATCGCTTAAAACGTGATGGAATTCTGTTACATATATTTAAATACAGTTACGGGTATGAATCAATTATTCTCTCACACTTAAAAGTAGAATTGCAAAATTAATCTGTTACATAATCAGTATGTTAAATTCTCTTAAATTATAAATACCAAATTAAGCAGATGATCCCAAAATGTAATGGGAAATATTAATTCTATGACTGATTTTTTTTTCATTATTTCTATATTTAATGCTAAATATTCCTGGGGTTTTAGGTGCTTATCTACTAAAGTAGAAGTTTTCAAAGAACAAGTCAGAATCCATTAATGGATTGCAGAATTAATTTAGACATTCTTTGCCAGCATTAAGAAGAATAGGATGAAAGAGAATAGAAATAAGAGTATGTTACATACCATATTGATCTGTAAAACTTTTTGCTTTAGCTAAACACATGTATGTAAAACATGTGTGTACGCATACAAATTTAATAGTATATATATGTTACATAAACATTCAGTTCTGTGGATTCAATACAAGGAGAGTCATGGAGCTGGAAGTTAGCCACAGTCATGCTTGGGAAAGTGTTGAGTCCTCTGGTTACATAGGAGCTGTACTGGGACAGATGCTAACTCAGTAATGATGGAAGGAAACTGCACTTCCACTGGTGAGATACAAACGCATGATTATTAGATGGGTTGTGGGGTAAACACAAAATATTCTTTTGGGTTCCTCACTTCCACCTCTTGTACTAAGCTATCTCCCCAATACTTCATGATCTATCTGCAATGGGCATTTCTACAGCGTGCGATATTAGAAACCATACCTTCCTTCCCTTTGGGCTGGGTTCATAACTACCGAGGTTCTGTTCTTCAGCACCAAAGCAGACTTTTTTTTTTTTTTTAAGATTTTATTTATTTATTTGACAGAGAGAAATCACAAGTAGATGGAGAGGCAGGCAGAGAGAGAGAGAGGGAAGCAGGCTCCCTGCTGAGCAGAGAGCCCGATGCGGGACTCGATCCCAGGACCCTGAGATCATGACCTGAGCTGAAGGCAGCGGCTTAACCCACTGAGCCACCCAGGCGCCCCAAAGCAGACTTTTGCAAAACTTTTGGTTTCCCCTTCTCCAAGCCACCTTCATCTTCATTGCCGGGATGCTCTTCTTAAACCCAATCATGTTCGTTTGCAGGTGCTCATCATGGAATGAAGTCATGGGAAGATTAAGGGCTTGGTATCTCAGAATCACCTGTGGGAGCTAGTGTCCAAAAATAACCCCAAGTGATCCAGTGAACTCCTGGGCTGGGTCTGTGATTCATTCTTGGCAATAGAACGTGGCAGGAGTGATTCTGTGCCCTTTCCAAGCCTCAGCCTTTTGCATTCCTGGGGGCCTTGAGTTACCTTATGAGAAATTCAGCTACTCTGCTGGAAAGACCACATAGAGGAGGAAAGGCCCTGATGTTTCACGGACAGGTTCAGCTTTCCCAGCAGCTCAACTAAGCCCAGCCTTGCAGCTGTCCCAAGAAAGGAGACATGTATAAAGCCATTTTGTGTGTTCCCAGCCCTTGCCAACATCTGATTGCAGCTATGTGAGCAACCAGAAACAGAACCAGCAGAAGAACCACCTAGTTGAGCTCCACCTATGCACAGAATTGTGAGAAATAATACATTGTGGTTTTCAGCCACTAAATTTTGGGATGATTGGTTAAGCTGTAATAAATATGAATCTGACCATAAACCTGGGTTCAGACCCCAGTCCTACTACTTGTGATGTGACCTAAGTGAATCACTTTCCTGAGCTTTCATTTCTTATGCAGAATGAACACTGAGGATTCATTTATCCCTTCAACAAACATTTTACTGGCCATCTCCTAGGAGCCGGGTATGACACAGGGGTGGTACTGGGCAGATAACAAAAGTTAGTGGTCTTTCATCTTCTTCTTTTGTACCTTCGTGATAAATAGCCTGATGACATTTCCTTGTCTCTGTTCTCAGGTGAGCCCCACTTCTCCCATTGCCTCCCATAGAATCTACTGTAACTGAATTTTTTAATACATTCCACTGCCATAATTTAATCCTACCACTTCAGCCACTAACTCACCCATGTAGACAGATCACCTGTAGCACGGTTTAGTTTTACATGATACAACAGGGATGCATACCATTTTTCTACTGCCAGTGGTAGTAGATGGACAGTTCATCATCTGTCCCCCTGATGAAACGTTGCTGGAACCTGGAAAATACGTAAGCTTGCCGATTATTTGTACCTCCTTTGGCTCATTAATTTAAACTTTTCTTCTTACATATACATTGCCCTCAAAATACTGCTGTAGTGATAGTCTGCAGATTTTCCTGTGCAATATTTTCCTTCTAATTCGCTTCCACAGGAATTCTGGTATCTGCTATGCATGCTGTTATGCCCCACATGTTGTTCGGGCTGGTGATAAAGGCTGTTGTCCTTGCTTCTCGTTGCTGCTTTCTAAGCATTAGTTCCTTCTCCTTCTCTTTGAAAAACCTCGGCCACCCATCATTGCTTGGTAGCATCTGATTTTTCCTTGTGAAGGACATGGCTTACCTTTTGGGTAAGGAATCAAGATGCTGTTGATGAAAAAGTTTGGGGTGCCCTAAGCTGGTGAGCTTCCTAACCTCAGATTTACTACCCAGATTGTATCGTTCCAGCTCCGTCTTACAGGTTCCCGTGTGGCCCTAACAACTGGCATCATTATATGTGCCTGAGGCCCAGGGCCCTCCTTTCAGTCTGCAGACACCTCACAGACATGAAGATGGAACGGTGACAGCGGCTGGGAGGAGGGAGCAGAGAAATGAGCCCAGAGCTGCCTCCACTCATCTCAGATCCAAACTAAACAACTGAATCCAGCTAGTCTTTTTTGGTCCCCTGGGAACATAGCTAAGTTTTGAATTAGTGAGCACCTTGGACATTGTGTGATCCTTTACAGGTGAGGAATCAGGATGTTCAGGAGTCAGGTTAAGGGATCTGGGTATTCACGAAGCTACAAAATCGGTTAATTCTACCATTTGTTAAAAAAAAAAGTTTTGGGGGTACCTGGGTGGTTCAGTTGCTGAGCATCCGCCTTTGGCTCAGGTCATGATCCCGGGGTCCTGGGATCAAGTCCTGCATTTGGCTTCCTGCTTTGCGGAGAGCCTGTTTCTCCCTCTCTTTCTGCCTACCCCTCCCTCTCCTTGTGCATGCACGCTCGCGCCCGTGCTGTCTCTCTGTCTCTTGTGTCAAATAAATAAATAAAATCTTAAAAAAAAGGGGGGGGGTTTGCGAGCCTGTAACATCCAGGTACATATGCATGCCATCTAGAAAGCTAGGTGCTGGGGATACAGTAGTCAACACACCAAGTAAGTCACTGCCATCACGGAGTTCACTTCTTGAAGATAAAACCATCAAGTAAATATGTAGCGCATCAGACGCTGATGTGTTCCGGAAGGTGGTGTGGTGTTACCCAGGTGCTCAGCAAAGAGGCAGCACTGAGCCAAGATCTTAAGCAAGGGAGTCAGCAATGCAGAGCTTTGGGAGAGTAATATACACAATGATAATACTAACCTGTGACTTCTGACTTCAGGGACTTTCTGATCCTGGGACACTGGACATGAGCAAGTACTGAGGTGCAGTAGTGTGAGAGGCTGACCGGAAGACCACTTGGGACAGTGTTCCTGGGGAAGACTTCACAGCTGTAAGGGTAGTTCTAGGTAGTCATGTGTAGGTCATCTAGAGATCTAGGATGGAATGAGAGTGGAAGCAAAAGCCAGCAGTGAAGAAGGAATTGCTAGAAATGTAAGATTCATCCTGGTTAGTAGTTGGACAAAAGACTGGAGGATCTAGTATGTAAGACCCAGAACCTAAGAAGACTTGAAGGAAAGCCAGGATGGGTGGCTTGGGTCAGATGAGACTCCTATTTTCCATCGCACAAAGTTTGATTGGAGACTAGTTTGGAGGTGAGATGCAAGACAGATTTCCCAGAAAGTTCCAGCTGAAAAAGTGTCCTGCATGGGCAGAAGGTCTGAAGGGTTGAGGGTTTCCCAGGCGTGTTCCGGGTTCAAGCTTGAAAGTCATGTGGCACCTGGGGCCTTTTCTTTCTCCGTGTAGGTGGAACTGTCCACTCACAGGGAAGGATCATACTCTATAGCATCTAGTCCTCTTTCATTTAGATCAGACTGTGGCTCACTGTGTCATCCTGGTGTAAATTAACCCAGAGTTTTTACTCGTGGCAACACTAATGGGCACCTATGGAAATGGAATGGGCTGTTTAAATTCCAGGCTGTAAAGAGAGCTTCAGGAAAGGAAATTGTGTGAAAGAACCACAAGATGGCGACTCTCTACACTCATTTCTAGAATGGAAAACCCTCCCATAGAATTTGAAAGACTTCTAGGAATTCCTTGGCCCATTTCTCAATCATGGAAAAACCCCCTGCAACAGTAATGAGTTACACATATATACAATAATTATCCCCATAGACACAGAAGAATGAAAAGCATCCAAGGACGGTCCACGAGCTCAGCATTCCTTGTCTTTTTGGGTAGAGCTTGTGAAGTCCAGTGTAATCAGGATTGTAGGGTAAATGTTTCGTTCAGCCAGTGCTGTTGGCATTCAGAATCTGAGCCTGAGGAATGTTTGATCTTACCCGTGCCTGTGATCATATCTTTTACTTATGAGCACAGAGCGTGGGGCTTGACACTCGTCTTACCTGTGTCCACTCGTAGAATCTTCACAGGAGGATTTGGGGGGTGAGGTTTACATGGCTGATCACCATGTAACCAGACGTGGTTCAGTGATAAAGATGTCTGTATGCTCTGTATCCCTCACCAACCCCAACCACGATCTTGGGCCTTTCTTTGCATTTTCCAAACTAATATTGCATCAAAGAATTATCTGGCACAATGCTGCAGAGAGCTGTCTTTAATTAGCAATCCTCAACACTCAAAAAGAAGCCTAACTTACAAAATTGGACAGCACTCACACACCTGGGGATTTTGCCCTTGAAGATTGTGTTTTAGCTTTGTTCCATAGGAACAAAAAGGGATAAAATCCCTAGTGACTCTGTCTGTAGGTTTTAATTGTATCTCTTGAAAACAGTGCATGGGATTATAAAATATTCATCTGATCCTCTCGGTCTTCAATCTGCCGAACTTAGTCTGTTTCCATTTATTTTGATTCCTGATATATTCTTTTTCTATCGTTTTACACACTTTCTCTTTGCTGTGTTGTTTTTTTGTTGCTTTGCTTTTCTCCCCCTCCTTCTGGGAGGGACTGTTAATCTAAGAGTACTTTATTTTTTTTTTAAGGTTTTATTTATTTATTTGACGGACAGAGATCACAAGTAGGCAGAGAGAGAGAGAGGAGGAAGCAGGCTCCCTGCTGAGCAGAGAGCCCGATGCAATGCGGGCTCAATCCCAGGACTCTGGGATCATGATCTAAGCTGAAGGCAGAGGCTTTAACCCACTGAGCCACCGAGGTGCCCCTCTAAGAGTACTTTAAATTAAAATCTTCCATTTGAGGTTTTTGAAGCACACAGGTGGTGTGGGAATTTAGATCCTCTGTGTGAGGGTTGCCTTGTGGCTATAAATTCTTTAGGGAGACTTTTTCTCCCCACTTGCTGCCAAGGTCAAAGGAGACAAGTGTCCCTTTCTGTAATGCATGTTTGTTTCTTATAATCCCTTACAGGAATTACATTATTATATATAATATAATATATAATAATATATATATTATTGGGTGGAGCTCTATAGAGCATATCTGAAGCATATCTGAAGGGAGTTTACTAAACGGAGGGTCACCAGCCTAGCCGGCTGTGCTGGTACCTGGCCCAGCTCCCCCTGCTGGCTGGTGTCTCACTCTCCAGTTTCTGTGAGTATGACAGTCAGGTGTCTCCTTTGACCTTCACCCAAGGTGTGTTTCTACCTATGTGAGTCTGTGTAGAGTGGAATTGTTGTTCTTTATGGGCATTCTGACAGAGAAAACCCAGGGTCTCTTTCATTTTCCCCCCAATACAAAATGTATAAACTCCTGTGATATCAGTAAGACAACGGTTGAAGTTCTCTGGATAAATTGTTCAATTTATTGTTAAATCATTCTTAGGAGAGCGGAGGAAAGAAAGAGAGGTTGGGGGAGAAGAGAAGGAAGGAGGGAGGGAGGAAAGAAGAAAGAGTGATGTTCATGCCTGATGGCTCCTAGATAGGCTGAAGCTAAGTGTTAAGATAGAATGAGCTGGCAGGTCAAACCCAAGAATGCAGAGATGATGGGACTGCTTTCTAATAACATGTCCCTGCTCTAAAGCCAGAGCAGCACCGTGCCTCTCTTAACTATGCCTTCTTCTTCTGCCTGTTTCCCAGCTCACTGGAAGTTTCCTGCTGCTTGAGGGTCCTGGGAGCCACCATGAGCCAATTCTCTGAAGGACATCTCTTGAAAAAATCTTTGAGTTGTCTTGAGAGTGGTCTTGCAACTATTTGAATTAGGAAAACTCCTGTTAAACTATTTTCATAAATTCTTGGATAAGCCCCTTCAAGAGATGGAGCCTAATCTCCTTTCCTTGAGTGGAAGCTATACTTAGTGACTGAGCTCTAATGGATAGAAAGTGGTAGGATTGATGGTGTAACTTCTGAGACTGGTTATAAAAGGCACATGGCTTCCTCTTGGTTCTCTCTCTTGTCACTAGCTCTGGGGGACACCAGCTGCTGAGTTGCGAGGACACCCCAGCAGCCCTGCAGAGAGGTCCACGTGGGCAGTAATCAAAGTCTCCTGTTAACAGCCAGCAAGGAGGGACTCCTCCTGTCCACAGCCATGTGTATGAACCAGCTTGAGAACAGATCTTCCAGTCCTAGTCAACTCTTACAGGGCTGGTAGCCCCACCTGAGATCTTGAGCTGTACCCAGAACCAGAACTGCTCGGCAAAGCCACTCCCAAATTGTTGACCCACAGAAACTGTGTGAGATGATCAGTGTTTCTTTCTTTAAGCCATTAAGTTTGGGGGATAATCTGATGTGCAGAAATAGACAACGAAGACATTCCCTCACATAAAATTGTGCATCAACAGGACAGGATCATGTTTTGTGTTTATGGTGGGTATTCAGGCATGTTGGTAGCCATCGGAAGCCTGGCGGTAATCACTGTCCCTCCCTGGGGGCTGGCATTACCCAGGCAGGTAGTCTTGAAGGCCAGGGGTCATGTGGTGGCCATTTTGGGGCCTCCCAGTCCTGCTTGGTTGGGTTAGATTGCCTGGATCCTGATGTCAGAGTGTCAGGCATATAAGCTCAAGGCCAACGTGTGTCCTCTCAGAAGAGGCACAAGGCACAGCATAATTTGGGATTGGAGGTTGGACCTGAATTTCACGGATAGGAGGCCCATGAAACATCTTAACCTGGAGATGCATGGGGGCAAAAGGACTGATCTCTTTCTCTTTGTCATGCGTCCCCATTCGCATTCCATTCTAGGTCATGTGTGAAGTGGTGGTGCTGGGTTGGGAAGGGGAAGGAATTGGGAGGGAACCTGGGAAATACTTTAATTCATAGCTTATGAAGTCTCTGTAAAATATCTATCTCCCCACCAGGACTTTGGCTGACTTCCAGGGTGCGGGAGATTCTCCTGAGAACCCCTGGGGCCATGGTTGTGCAGTGGGCAGGGGAGAGGACTCCCTTTAGAACACTCAGAGACGGGGCGCCTGGGTGCCTCAGTGGGTTGAAGCCTCTGCCTTCAGCTCAGGTCATGATCCCAGGGTCCTGGGATCGAGCCCCACATCAGGCTCTCTGCTCCGCGGGGAGCCTGCTTCCCCTCCTCTCTCTGCCTGCCTCTCTGCCTACTTGTGATCTCTGTCTGTCAAATAAATAAATAAAATCTTTAAAAAAAAAAACACTCAGAGACATGGCATGAATGTCTTGAAGTTATATGGCATCCGTGGGGTATGGGAACATGGGGCTGAGGAGAGGAGGAAACCACCCACAGGACTTCCGCAACTTCAGAGTCTTACACTGTGACTCGCATGCTGCTGAGCCTTTGTCCTTGTTGCCAAGGCCCTCTCAATGGTCTGATCTCCCTGGCTTGTGCCCCCAAGGAGACATTCTGCCTAGAACCACACCATGACACTAATTCAACAGAGAATCCCCGGAGACAAGGCTCTGCAATGCACCATTTGCCAAACTCCTCAGAGAAACCATCTTCAACACTCCTTACACAGTAAGCAGACTATCAAATTCCTTTTCAGATTTGGTGCTTGAGAAGGACTTTTCTGCCCTGAGCAATCTACGTCGTCTCTAGTTGGAAGAAACACTTGCTCCTTGCCTTATTGCTAGAAGGCTCCCATGCATTTTTTTTTCAAGATTTTATTTATTTATTTGACAGAGAGAGATAACAAGCAGGCAGAGAGGCAGGCACAGAGAGAGGAGGAAGCAGGCTCCCTGCTGAGCAGAGAGCCCGATTCGGGGCTCGATCCCAGGACCCTGAGATCATGACCTGAGCCGAAGGCAGAGGCTTAACCCACTGAGCCACCCAGGTGCCCCGGCTCCCATGCATTTTTGCTGCTTAATGGGGTGAGCTCCCCTCAGGCTGGGTTCTGAGGGACAATCATCTTCCTATTCACCATGGCTGACTTTGGTTCACTACCTTTATATTCAGTGGCTTCTTGTACCTTTCATTTAAACCACCTCATCTCCTTTGGATAGAGGTGATGGTCAGGAATCGGGGCTGCTCTGTCTCACATCTTCCTCCCAGTTAGTAAGGTTAGCAGAAACCGGTGTCCCAACATGGCGGCCATGAAAAAAGTCTATGGTGTGATTGTGGCCCCGTCCCTCCTCCCAAATTCTGGAGTGGAGGGAACCAGTGAGTGTAGGATCCAGAGCTGCCTGAACGAAGATACTGGAAAGTGCAGTTTATGGGGAGTGAGGAGAGACTCAGCTTCCCTGAAGAGTGGATGAAACCATTGTCCTTCCATTGCGGTAGCCAACAAGTGCCTGAGAGTAAATAATCGAAATTCCCACAATGACAGGTGAGAGAACATGCAAGTGTGTGTGTGTTTGTGTGTGTTTGTGAGTGTGTAGACAGAGAGAGGAACAGAGAATATTGTTTTGGGTGTGTGAGATGGTGGGGCCGAAGGATCAGCCCCAGAGTGGTGCTTGTGTGAGTCCCAGCTGTCAGTGGGAAGGTCTCTGAGCACTCTTTCCAGAGGCTGTTCTCCAAGGATGAGTCTGAGGCCGAGCAGGGCCAGAATCTGGTCTGACACCAGTAAGCCGAACTCCAGAGAGGTGCCGAGAGGCAGACAGTGTGGTCCCGCTGGCAGAACTGGAGGTCCCAGGATCCTGGACCTTCTTGTCTGGGGTCTGGTTTTGGCTGGCAGGGTGAGATATGGTACCTGGAAAAGGAGCCAAGATTAAGAATGAGGGTATGGGGGAATCTGCTTCAGTTTCCTGGTATCAAACGGGAGCCCTCTGGAGCTGTCCTGCTGTGTGTGTGTATTACAGTCCCATTTGGCGAAGTGAGATTGGTCAGATGGCCCTGGGTGTCTGGGGGCACCTTGGCCCAGCCTTGGCATAAACAGATTTGTTGGAAGAATATGGTCTGCTGGCTGGAGAGCTAGGCTTTGAACACTGGCCTTACACTGGACTCTCTGAGCCTTAGTTTTCTGGAGTACAAAGCTGGGACAACAGTAACACATGATGCTGGCAGGGGCTGTGTGACCTGCATGGAATCATATCTAACTTAGTGCTCCCGTTTACTTGTCTTCTGCCCTTCCCCTAACTCTGGCCTCAGGGTGATACTGGCTTGCTCTTTACCAGCCTCAGTTCCTGTGACACAGAAACGGACTAGGTTTCCCTGGTGGGTGAATGTGGCCTGTGTCTGAAGTCCAGGCTTTGACGTGCCCCACTTCCTCCCTGCCCCTCCCCCTTGCACCTGTCTGGGGTAGGTGGAGTCACCAGATGGAAGGAGCCAGCATCCTTGCAGGAGCGTCCCTTGAGAAGAAAGTCGCCGCCAAGTGGAAACACACAATTTAGACTTTACGTTGAGTGAGACGTCAACTCTCATTGTGTTTGAGTCATTACTTGTTTGGGCCTATTTGTTATAGTAACTGGCATCATTCTAGCGACTACTTCGAGAAGAGAAGATAAGTGAGGGCAGCCATGGAGGCCACTGGCGGCCATCTTCCCAGGCTTTCCCCCATAGCCTACTCCCACTGATGTGTTCAGATCACACTAATTTTAAAAAATCAAACACTGCAGTACCAAGGTAAGCAGTACAAAATCAAAAGAACTTTGGATCCGTACTAAAAACTCACATTTGGAGAGGGGCAAACTTTAAAGCAGCAGCCTAGTAGAGCAAGGCAGGGAAGAAGTGCGTCAGGGAGATGGACACATTGGGACTGTGGGGACATGAGCCGACCACTGTCAAACCAGTGTAAGTTCCTCGGTTTCTCACAGAAAACATTTTATATACCTATTTCCTTCCATACTTAAGTCCATCGGTGTCCAAATAGGTCCATTCCATTTTCTCATTTTTTAAAAAGATTTTATTTATTTATTTGACAGACAGAGATCACAAGTAGGTAGAGAGGCAGGCAGAGAGAGAGGGGGAGGCAGGCTCTCTGCTGAGCTGAGCAGAGAGCCCAATGCGGGGCTTGATCCCAGGACTCTGGGATCATGACCTGAGCCAAAGGCAGAGGCTTTAACCTACTGAGCCACCAAGGTGCCCCCCATTTTCTCATTTTTGTTGGTGATACTATAATATAACATTGCATGTACTCCATTTCCTGCCCTGTGTGGGACAATTAGGTGATTTCAAATATTTTCTTCAGTGTCACGATAAGCAGCTAGCCAGTTGCTCTTCTACATTTCAACCCTGAACCAGTCTTGGAGAGCATTGAAAGACTGCCAGCCAATCTAACCAACAAGGAGGTCTGTAGCCTCGAAATGGCTTCCATTTATTTTGGGAGAATCACTAGGGATAGGTTCTATTGTGACACAGACTTCTTGTCTTCTTTCTGCAACATCCACTTGTTTACTTGCTACCAACCATTCAGTAGTAATTCATTACTATTCCAGTGTCAATACTGATATTGACAAGTATTCCAATACCAACACAGGGTTTGCCAGGGATGCAAAAGATTCCTGACCTGCTTCCACAGCCACTTCCATCATGGTTGGACCTCAAAAATGAAAAATACGCCAATGGGGCACCTGGGTGGCTCAGTGGGTTAAACCTCTGCTTTCGGCTCAGGTCATGATCTCAGGGTCCTGGGACCAAGACCTGCACTGGGCTCTCTGCTCAACAGGGAGCCTGCTTCCCCCTCTCTCTCTCTGCCTGCCTCTCTGCCTACTTGTGAACTTTCTATCTGTCAAATAAATAAATAAAATCTTTAAAAAAAAGAAAAAGGAAAAGAAAAATATGCCAACAGAGGACGTTCACCTTGTAGGGAGATAATACCGTGCGGTTTAAATTTCTTGTTTCTGTTTTTTGTGATCTTGCTTACATGTCATAAAGTCATCAAATAAATAATACAATTTCTGCATTAAAAATTCGAACTCCTGAACTGTCAGCCATTTCTTGTGCATCTTATTCACTTCCGGCATCAGAGGCCAAAATCACAGCATGCTGATGTGGTTTAATTTTACAATAGGGACAAGTTTTGGACATGGGGTCACCTAGGAGATGGTCTCTTTTGGCTTGACATTTCCTCTCTCAAGGTGGAGATGGTCTGTGACCAATCCGTGTTGAAGTCCTATGACACCTTCTTTGGAACACATGTGGTCATTTCTTATCCTTCCATTCTAGATATTCCAGTGTTTCTCTTTTTTAAGAGAATACCAATTGGTTCCGGTAGGAGTAGCAACTGCCGGATTCAAATCTGTTTTTCCTTCTAAAGAAAACATTGAGGACAACACAGAGAACAAATACCTCCTCCATCCCTAGGTGACTGTGACCCCCTGTCAGCCAACACTCGGTATCTTAGCAGCATCTAGGTAGGACACCAGCAGTGCCCTTCCATTGGGCTAAAGAGCCAGATAGAAAGAGGATATCAGAAGGGGACTGTCAGACTCAAGAGAGAAAGTGGAGAAGATGAAATCATTTCAGAAAAGAAGGCTCACTTGTGGCGAAAGTCAAGAGTCATCATAGAAAATGCAGCGAGAGACTTGGTGGGTAGAGGTGAGGGAGACAGCCCCAGGGGAGAAGTGGAGATGCTTCCCCATGTCACAGACGCCCCTCCCAGCTCATAGTCATGGGCTCTCTCTCTGTGTGCCAGGCCTCTGTGAAGCTCGCCTCTTGCAGAATCCCATCTCATTCTCCCCACCCCATGAGGTAGGACCTATGACCCATTCTTAGCTTAATGTGCCCAGCTTCGCACAGCTAATTGTCAGAATTCTGACTTCATCCCAGCTCCATCTGATTTCTCAGCTGATGTTCTATACACCCTCCATGTGGCCCCATGAAGAAGGAATCATCATGAAATAGATTTACCTTCTTTGGTGAGTTGGAGCTGGGTGGCATTTTTGGAGGTGTCTTTAGCTGTGTCCTCTGAATCTTGGACTGTGGTTCTGCCTTTGACAGATTTGTGGCTCTTCTCAACTTCACGGAGCTGTAGGAAAAGAATGAACGGTTCTCAGGGAAATGGGTATTTGAGGAACAGAGCCCACGATGGCGAGGTCTAGGGGACAAGGACTCCATCGTCAGTTTTTGGTAACTACCAGGTTTTGGTCCTTGCTGCTGATTGGACAGGGGAGCCCAAGATTCAGTTTTGCACAGCATTTGAAGGGACATCTGGCCAGGGAAGGACAGAAACCCTGCCAATCCTGCATTTCAAGGTTCTTTGTATCTGGGCAAGAGGACAGTGAGGTTAACAGAGGGAGATGCAGAGGGGGAGCTGGCTTCGAGGCAGATGAGATTAGTTCCAGAAGAGGGAGCAAGGAGGACAAGGCTTAGAGCCGGGTGGGGTCTGCCCTTCACTGCTTTTGGAGGGGAGGGGGGAGGTTGGGTGCTGGGAGAGACAAGAGAGCAGTCAGAACTCAGCTGGTGCGGGGAGAGGCTATCTGTGTGCAGCCGGGAGCTTAAGAGACCTCTTAGGCTGTGTTCACAAGCACTATGTCATTCTGACAATATTTTGTCTAGTATTTATGGTATTAGTTTTAATCTATACATATTACTGGGGGTACTGGTTTTACTATGTATGAACATTGCTTGAGTCCATTGAATTTCTCCTGTTCTTTAACAACCTCTCCAAATTTAAGCCATCATCATTGTGTGCCCCCTGAATAACCTCAAAATAGAAATGCATGTTGTTCAATCTTACAAGGCTTCCTACAACACAGATACTTTGGGATCTGATTTGGAAGGAAGCCATTTAGCCAATACAACTGGGCTCATAGAGCAAATTAGCAAAAACCAAAACCATGACATCTTTTCAAATGAAAACTCCCGACAGACTCACCGCTTGAATTTTCTTTCTCAGTTGGGCATTAGCTCGGGAAAGGCTTTTGGAAACTGAGTTCAGGTAGTAGATGGCCAGGCTGCAAGAGAAAAGTGAGCCTCCTGTGATAAGGCAGTCTTGGAAAATGATAAGAGCTGGACCCCTTCTGGAGGAATCAAGGCAGGCTTCCTGGAGTAGTTTGCCTCTGGGCACGGTGGAGAGATTAAGCTCCCGACTTAATGAGGAGAGGGTTCTGGACACCCTATTTTCTATTTTATTAAAAGTGGAAATGACATACACATTTTAAGCTCTCAGAGTGCTCAGTAAATGTTGGCTAAGGGAATCATTCTTCTTGGAAATCTGAAGAGGTTGGGGAGAAGCAGGAGTTCTTGAAAGCAGAAGAAGCTGCTTATACTTCCTGGGGAGCTGCCCTGGGTCAGGCTCTGTGTCATGCATGTCCCCCTCCACCACATCTGTGGTTTTCACAGAAAACCCATGAAGTTGAAAGGATGTCTCCCATCTTTCCAACTCAGTCTCCTAGAACTCAGATAGGTTAAGTACTTTGTCAAAGTTTACCCCATCTATCAGTACTTGTTGGAGCCAAACATTTAAAGCCAAAGCTCTTTCCCTAGTCATCAAGGGCTAAGAGAGGAAGGTCTGGATGCTAGGTGCCTGCTCCAAGTTTGCCTAGAAGCACAAGTGCAGAAGGCCAGGAGGTCCCTGCTTAGGGAGCACTGATGGGAATGTCTGGTCCTGGGCTGGTTTTCAGAGTCCAGCTCCCACCAGGTGTCCTTTGAAGCTTCCCTTTCACAGGACCTAAAGTCGAGGGCTCTGACCTAGGTGCACCACCTGAGAGGGGAGGGGACAAAAAAGTCAAGGTACCATGTGGATTGGGTGCCTCGCCATCCTGTTACTTGGGAGCTTTTGAGGTTCATCCTTCTTTGTCATTTTTCTCCAAGGATTTCAAGTCTTAGCTGCTCCAGCTTGGGTCTTCTAAGTCTTCCTCTCAGGGCGGGGCCACCCAGAGCCAATTCATTGAGTCCATGAGCTCTTTCCAGCCAGAGAGGAGGAATCCCGTTGTGTTTAGGGCGGAGTGTGGGTCAGAGGCTATCATATGAGCCCGCGGCAGCAGAGACTCAGGGGGAGACAGGGAGGACAGTGGGAGGCAGCAGGACCTGTTTTGTAAGGCTCCTACACTGAAGGCCAGACCTCACCTTCTCCCCTAACTAACCACCCATCTATTAGGGAGGAACTGGAGGTCAGAGAGGAGGAAGTGCTCATGGGTGGCTGTGTCCCTCCATTCCCAAATTCAGCCTTTCCCTTTGCTGCCCGTAAGGGGTCAGGTCTGGGTTCCAGAATTTCCTCAGGCATTCAAGGGGTAGTACAGGTGGTCACTATCATGCCAGTCCTTTCTTAGGCCTCGACTAGGAGCAGAAGATGTTCCAGTCAAAGATGTAAGAAAATACACCTATTTGGGGGAACAATTCAGCACTCTCTAGAAGGACTGGGGAAACACATACCTATGACTCTGCACTTCTACTTCCAGAGGTCTGTCTAAGATAAGCCCTCACACATCTGCACAAGGACTACATTTGCAATAGCAAAAAAGTTGGAAACCTAACCACCTCTCTGCAGAGGGACAGAAAAACTGTGGTTTAATCACACTGCAGAGTGGAGTAGAGCCGTTCATAGAGGAGTAGAGCTCCTGGATCCACATGGATACATTCCCCAAACATAATGTTGAGTGAGAAAGTGAACCATTCCTGAAAAAATTTAAAGCCCAGAAAAGGATAGCACACCCGTGCCTGATGAAAACACCGGACTACGTGTGGAAATGATCACAGTGAATTTCTACAGTGGTTACTTTGGGGGAGGGAAGAAGAGAGCTGGATTGGGTGGGAGAGGGCTTGAAGTGTATCTGTAATATTTTATTTCTTGTAAAGGACAGACTGGTGGAAGTAATGCAAACTAGTAACATCTGTTTACTCTTGTGATCCCATTCATGTTGTCTGTACTTTTCTGTATGTTAGGAATATTTCACAATTTAAAGAAAAGCATGCCAAAATGGTTTTTTTGTAAAGAAAAAACACCCTGATATTTTCACCAGTACATTTTCGATGACCATAATTCAAATTCAGGAGTCTCACTTTCCGCCTTCTTCTTTTCTTTCTTCCCTTGCTCCTTCCTTGAACGTGTGTTATTTGCCTCCTCTGCCCTAGGCCTGGGGCTGGTGTTGGGGGTCCAGAGATCATCCCACCTACTCACCATTCTCACAGGTTTCTCAGTCTTTGGTGGGAGGGAGAGTGGGGAATGAACCAAAGGTTCTAGTGCACCCAAGGACAGGCTGAATCAGACCCTCTGCTTTCTCAGAGACCCAGAGCCCAGATGTCTTTGATATTTCTAAGGAGCGTTTAGGAGAGTGTTACAGATACTGTCAGTGGCCATCCATATTCCTTGGGCCCCGTCTTTCAGTGTGCTCCCTGAAAGACTTATGACTAGCAGTTCCTTTACCTCTGTGCCTGGAGCTTCCCTTCCATCCCCTGCAGAAACCCTTTGACCCAGGAATGCAGCTGACCCAGATTGCCAGGGAACTAACCCACCCCGATCCCCTTTTAGGTTTCCCAGTCCAACCCAAGAGTGAGCGATGGGTGCTGGTCTACAGATGCCCCATCCCTGACCCTTGAGCCGGATAACTCTGAGACCCACTGTTTCCCAGTGTTCCCCAGCAGGATTAAAGTCATCCCAGTGGTAATGACCTTGCTGTCCCCTTTCCCATCTCACTTCCTTCCCTCGCTCCCCAGTGAATTATTTGCCTTTGCATCTTTGTCTCAGGATCTGCTTCTGGGAAATGCAGATTAAGGAAGAGGGCTGGGGGTTGGGGGAGAAGGACCTGTCTGGGAAGTCTCAAGTCTAAGGGGAAGGTTGCCAGGAGGCAGAGCCCTTAACTTACAACATCAGCAGGATGGCTGGGATGATCAGGCCAGGGTTGGCGAGGAAAGCAAAGATCTTGCCCAGGAAGGCTGGAAAATCATTTTCAATCGTCTCTTGGATGAC
Organism: Mustela nigripes; assembly: GCF_022355385.1. Taxonomy (NCBI): domain Eukaryota; kingdom Metazoa; phylum Chordata; class Mammalia; order Carnivora; family Mustelidae; genus Mustela; species Mustela nigripes. The sequence goes on from NW_026739490.1 coordinate 5,219,227, forward strand.
ATCATACATTCTGTTTTTCCCACTGTGAAGAAGAGAGAACACATGACAGCTCAATATATGAAGCTTATGTGGCGAACACAGCTGCGTCCGTGTCCCCGTGGGTCCCAAGCTGCCACTCACCACTGCTTTCCCAGAAGAACCAGAGCTCTGCTCCAAAGGGACTGCACGTAAAACATGCCCCATGAGGGGCTGCCATTTGGCTCTGTCTTATAGCTGGTCAGCCCCCTGGCCAGCGTCATGTCCTTGGAACCTCAGAACTTCTTAACCTGCATGGGTCTCCTGGGTCTGACATCTTCCTTAGCAAGATGAAAATGGGTTTTCTACTCTATTCTCCTGGGAGAAAATTGCCTGTCAGCTGGTTGTAAGATCAACATGGAGCTCCCTTGGGCCCCCAGGGAAGGAAAGAGCTCTCCAGAGGCTTATATGGGAGACAACTTCATGGGGCCACTCAGAAATACCTACAAATTGTCTTCAGATGATAGTTTCAGGAGATTGGATCACTTAGGACAGGCTCCTGGACAGGTCACAATGGTAATTTTGATTTTCTTCAAATACCCAATAACTATTATGCAGACTGACTTCCACAAATGCCTGTCCAGAGACTACGGTCCCTTGCTGGCTACGGTTAATCATTTCAGGGCCAAGAAATGGACTTTAGGGCTTGAAATTCCTGGTTCAAATCCTTGCTTCTTCATCTATTAGCTGTGGGACACACGGGATAGTTTACTTATTCTCTTTCTGCCTGTTTCTCTCAGTTTCCTCGGTCTCCCCATTAGAGACTCCTCATCAGTGTAGCTATTAAAAAAAAAAAAGAATAAAATAAAAATCAATTTAAAAATTAATTAAAAAAATACAAGATATCCAGCTAAATTTGAATTTCAGAAGTATAAGAATGTCTCACAGAGCAAATTATTAATTATCTATCTAAAATTTAAACTCAGCTGGGCATCCTGTATTTTCTCTGGCAGATCTATACCAGAGCACTCAGTTTCTCATTCTGATTTGCTCTAGGTCTGTCTTTTTTCCCTTTTCTACGGAGGAAAACAGCAAATACGGACAGCTGCAGCTGATGGCTGAAAATGATGAGCACTAAGAAGTCAACATCCAGCATCCTTTATGTTGTTTATGTTTATTAGTTATTGGACTGTTTCTCTTTTCATGATTAAACAACTCTTTTAATAAAAAAGTTAATTAAAATTAAGTAAAATTAAAAATTCAGTTTTTTAGTCTCACATTTCAAGTATGCTCAGTAGTCATGGGACGAGTAGCTACTATTTTTGAAGAGTGGATATGGAATTTTTTTTCATCACATAGAAAATTCTATCAGACAGTGCTGTAGATGTTTGATATCTTTGGCCAAGATACTGAAAATTTCTCTGCTGTGTAATATAGCATAATAATGATATATATAATATAGCATAATATTATGCTATATTATCTATATTATACAGATAATATAGCATAATAATGATATAGTATAATATGGTTTTATGATATTTGTATAATAAAGCATAATAATGTATTATGTATAATATAGCCTCATCTGTATAATATAGCATAATAATGATACAGTATAACATGGTATTATGAGTAGAATAATTGTATTTGCCTCAGAGAATTGTTTAGAGGGTGTAGATACAACTTTATATAAAACACTATGTATGGGGTCATCAAATGATAAGTGCCCTCCAATATGTTGCAGCCAGAAGCTTCATCTTTCTCTTCTGTAAAGTATTGATCAAAGGTTGGCAAATAATGGCCCATGAGCCAAATTTGGCTTATGATTTGTTTTCCTATGGCCTGAAAACAAAGAATGGTTTTCACATATTTCAGTGGTTGGGGGGAAAAAAGAAGAATATTTTGTGATATATAAAAATTGAAGTAGGAGCTCTTCCTCTCAGCGGCCTGGGGTGACCTCTGAAAATGGTTCGCTATTCGCTTGACCCGGAAAACCCTACGAAATCATGCAAGTCAAGAGGTTCAAATCTCCGTGTTCACTTTAAGAACACACGTGAAACTGCCCAGGCCATCAAGGGTATGCATATCCGAAAAGCCACCAAGTATCTGAAAGACGTCACTTTGCAGAAGCAGTGTGTGCCATTCCGTCGCTACAATGGTGGAGTTGGTAGGTATGCCCAGGCCAAACAGTGGGGCTGGACACAAGGTCGGTGGCCCAAGAAGAGTGCTGAATTTTTACTGAACATGCTTAAAAACGCAGAGAGTAATGCTGAACTTAAGGGTTTAGATGTCGATTCTCTGGTCATTGAGCACATTCAGGTGAACAAAGCCCCCAAGATGCGGCGTAGGACTTACAGGACTCATGGTCGCATTAACCCATACATGAGCTCTCCCTGCCACATTGAGATGATCCTTACTGAAAAAGAGCAGATTGTTCCTAAACCAGAAGAGGAGGTTGCACAGAAGAAAAAGATATCCCAGAAGAAACTGAAGAAACAAAAACTTATGGCCCGGGAGTAAATTTGCACAGAATAAATGCAAATAAAAATAAAAGAGTAAAAAAAAAAAAAATTGAAGTAGGAAATTCAAACTTTAGTGTCACTAAGTAAAATATTATTGGAACACAGCCACGCCTGTTTATTTATATATGGTCTGTGGTCGTTTTTGTGCTCTAATGGCTAACAAGAAATAGTTGTGTCAGAGACCACTCATGGCCATCTCATGCTTAGCGCTTTTAAGTGCCATGTCTATTGTATTATGACATTTCATTAATTCAGTTTTTATTCTTATTCATGTGTACCTGTCATGTAAAAACAAGAAAAGTAAATTTCACCTGTTATGCTTTTAAGTCACAGTTAAGTATGGGTTATTTTGTCCTTGAATCATGATGTATTAGATGATGTATTAGTTTCCAGTGGGTGTTATAACAAATTGCCACACAGTTGACTTTAAACAATACAAATTTGTTCTCTTACAGTTCTGCATGCCAAAAGTCTGAGTGTTTCACTGGGTTGACACCAAGGTGTTGGCAGGGCTGCACTCCCTTCAGAGGAAGGTGCTAGGGCAGAATCTGTTTCCTCACTTTTTTCCCAGCATCTCATGCTTTATTCCTGGCATTCCTTGGCTCATGGCCCCTTCCACTGTCTTCAAAGCTGGTAACACCTCTCCTTCCATGGTGACATCACTTTCTGTTCTTCTGTAGTCAAATATCCCTGTGCTTCCCTCTGATAAGGACACTTGTGATTTAGGGCTCATCTGGATAATCCAGGATAATCTCTCCACCTCAAGATCCTTAAGTTAATCACATTGGCAAAGGTCACTTTGCTGTGTAAAATAAGGTCCACAGGTTCCAGGGATGAGAAGCAAATATCTTCAGGAGCCATTATTCAGCCCATCACCTTATGCTCTCTAGTCCTTGAAGATTCATGTTCATCTCACCTGAAAAATACATTTATCACCATCCATGTATCCCCCAAAGTTGCAACCCATTAGAGCATCAACCCACAGTCCAAAATCTCATCTAAATATCATCAGCACAAAAGTCCCAAATCTCACCATCTAAATTACATATAGGTGAGACCTTGGGTATGATCCATCTTGGGGCAAAATTCTTCTCTCTATGGACCCATAAAACTAGAAAATGAATTATTTACTCCCAAAATACAGTGGTGTGCCAGCCCTAAGATAACAGTAAGAGATGGCAGTGTTACTGCTCATATGACATTCTTAAATATCTGGTGGGTCTTCCCTGTATGTCATGGGAATTCATTCCATTAGACAAGGGGGTCCCACACAGATCTTTACTGGAGAATTCTATCTCTATGCTTGCCTTCTGCTGAGATGGTTGAGAGGATCCCAGTCACAAGCTTAAAAAAAAAATCCTCTGTGTGAATGAATATTTAGGTTTTTTGATCCCTCAGAGGCACTTGCAAAAGTTGCTCAGCCTGCCCCTTGTTTTTTTTTTTTTTCCTTTAGAGCATGCTTTCCTGACAGTAAATCTGTTTGCAGTTCTTTTGAAATCTGGACAGGCTGAGAATTTCCCAAATCATTAGATTCTGGTTCCTTCTGGCTTATCAGTTCTTTTCTCAATTTGTCTCTTTCCTTTCACATTTTAGTAGAAGCAGCAGGATGAAACCAGTTTGTGCCTTCAATACTTCACTTAGACATCTCCTTAGCCAAACATCCAAGTTCATTATTTACAGATTCAGATTTCCATATACCTGTAGGACATCATTCAGCTAAGCTTTCTGTTCTCTATATAGCAAGGACTCCCCTTTCCTCCACTCCCCAAAATCACATTCCTCACTGACCAGTGGTGAAGTGATTAAATTGTATTTGATTGCAGGAGCTGAAGAAATGTATCTGGAGGAAATAAACTTGCTTAAGACTTGGAGAATTTCCAGCAAAAGCAGCTGCTTCAAGGGTTGAGGACATTGAGAACAAGGGTGTATTCCAAGAGAGGTAAATGATGTCAAGTGGTTTTCTTTGGCCCTTGATGAGTCAGGAGATGTTACTGATGCTGTTCAGTTGTTTAACTGAGGAACGAATGCCAAGTTTGAAGTGACTGAAGAACTGATTTCTGTGAATACACCATGTGGAACAAATATGGATGAAATTTTCTCAAAGAAGTTGAGAATACGCTAATTCAGTACAACTGAATGGAATGGAATTTGATACAACTGATGTGGGATCTGCTATGGCATGCTACAGTTGACAATGGTCAAAATATATATAGGGCAGAAAAAGGCTTAGCTGGACAAATTTATGAAGCCTGTGAAGTTTTAGGTGTGGACAGACTATGGTTATTCTCTGTCTTACTCATCAGGGGGTAATTTGCAGAAAATATTTGAATCTATCATGTGCTACTGCAATCAATAAATAATGTCAATAGTGAATTTCATCTGCTCTCATAAGTTAATCATTTTCCAAACTGTGCATTTTGTCAGAAATGGAAACTGAGGGTTCTGGCTTGCCCAATGCATAGCAGTTCAATGACGTAGCAGTAGTAAAGCTTTATGGGAATTTTTCTTCTAGGGTAGGAGACGTGTTGTCATGTCTGGTACAATGATGGACTGTACTGCTCTCTAAGAAGTAAAACTGATGTTGATGACAAGGGACAGTAACTTTGAGCCCCTGTTATGTGAGATATTATTATTGCTTTCCCCTCAAGAACTCCATTCTTTTCATTGGTAGACCTATATTACAAAAATTATACTCTATTATTATCATATCTTGAGTTTTGTCAATAATATAAACTTTGTGGCTATTTGTTTCTCTAGTCATAGAAGTATTTACATAATATTCTTGATTTTTTTCTCCTGATTCCCAAGCTGAAAATATTGACTGTCAGGCTCTTGTCAGAAAAAGGTAGCTGAGCCCTGGTGTAGATGATGCTTCCACCTCATAGCCTTGTTAGCTGTACCAACTACCCTTAACTTGGGCAGGGCTCAGGCTTCACAAATTTGTATATATACCTTACCATGGAAATTAGCACCCTCCATTAAGTGTTTTGCAAATAGCACACTAAAATCTCATAGCAACACTAGGACAGAAGCACTACAATTATTTCCATGTTATAGGCAATTAACTTGTGGTGTAGGGAGTTAAGTAACTTCTCGAGATGACCCAGCTGGCAACTGACTGAGCTGACTCTAGAGTTAGAGGGTTGAGAATTTTTTCTTCTGGGAACAGCTAATAATAAAAATTTTAGGCTTTGTGAACCAGATGGTCTCTGTTGACATGACTCCATTGAGCTGTTGTAGTGAGAAATCTGTGGCGACAGATTATAGTAAGCAAATGGGTGTGGCTGTGCTCCAATGAAACTCTATTTACAAAAACTCTATGTCTCATCCGTTGATGTCTGTTTGGATCTGGTTGTAACCCCAAGTTCCTCCAGTAAAAGTGAATTTTTGTGATGTGAAGGGTCTAGTTTGAACACTGACCATAAACTAGGTATTCTCTTCTAGACACTGGGTATAAGGCAGTGAGAAAGGAAGCAAAAATCACACCCTCCTGGAGCTTATGTCCTGGTGAAGGAGATAGACAACAAACACGATAAATAAGCAAAAAAACCTGGACTGTTAGATGTTGATCAGGAGATACAATAAGCAGAAACAATGATAAGAAGAGTGTGTGTGTGTGTGACATTTTAGTTAGGCTCTCCAGGGAAGGTCTCACTGAGAAGGTGACCTTTGAGAAAACACCTGAAGCAAGTGAGAGAGAGAACAGCTGTAGAAATATCTGAGGAATGAACTAACTGTTGGTGAGTTTTGATGAGAAGGGTGACAGGAAGGCGGTGGCAGCCATGTTTCCTTCTGAGTTCTGTTTTCAGATTCCTTTCCCTGCTCTCTGGCTGTAGGCTGTCAGGGCCTCTCAGGGTAGCAGACGAAGCAAGGGTGGGGCAGAGGGCAAGGGTCAGGCATGGCTTAGGCCTGCCCATGGGCCTCCTTTCTGGTGGCAGGTAGGCAGCCTGAACAAAGGAGCACTGGCATTTGAATCTAGAGCTCAGCCCTCCAAACCTTGCTTAGGAAGAAGTCAGGAGAGGGTTCTACCATTCCTATCATGTGGCTCTCCCTTCAGCCTGGCATCCCATCTACAGCTCAGCAAATTCTTCTTCTCTGGAACTAGTCACCCACCCCACCCCCAACCCCATTCCTTCCACCTGAACCTCTGTGCAGCCAGATCTCACTCTGCCACGAGCACACCACTAATGCCTCTGAGCATCACAGCACTCACTGGGGGGTGGGAGGAGGGTACACACCACAGGGCTTTAGCTACATAAGTCCCTTCTAAATGGAAAAGTACCAGGGCAGCATTTCCCCATGTGTTGATCCACTATGGTAGGCCCAGAGCCAGGACCAGAGTGAGCTGGGTCAGGCCCTGGGACACACAACGGAAGGAGCAAGCTCAGAATCGGTAACTCACCCACCTCACCCCACTCCTGGCCCTGGATGAGTGTTCCACGAAGAGTCTATGGTCAAGAAGGACAGAAATGCTGGCTTGCACACATTATCTTATTGCATGATTCTTCTGATCCATTATAAAGAGTGTGCCCCAAGCATTTTTAAGTAAGAAGGTGGCAGATAAAATGGTCAGCATGTTCCAAACTGCTTGAACCACAGAACTCCTTCTTATGAAGTAGAGAGATGGCTTTATTTCCAGAGGGTCTTATGCTTGGAAAGAGAGCAGCAGATGCATATTATTTCTCAATGTACCTCCTTATCTCATTACTTATACATTCTTTATACGATGCCCAGTCTCCTAAACTGGTCTGACTTATACCCTGAACCCACAGTGCTGACAAATGCTCTGCAGGGCATGGCGACCCAGTCAAAAGTCTCAGTTGCTGCTTCCCGTGCAAATGGCACTTATAAATGTATGGTTATTTCATCTTCAGACTATTCCCTCCCTCCTCTTACTCATCCTACGGTAAGGTAATCCAGAGCAGTAGACTATCCACATGTTAAAAGGTCAGAGCTGCACTGTCCAATATAGTAGCCATCAGCCATGGGAGGTTATTTAAATTACAGTGAATTGTAATGAAATAAAGAAATTCAGTTTCTTGGTTGTCATTCCAATGTTCAAGAGCCACACGTGGCTGGGGGCTACCATATTGGATCACGCAGTGATAGAACATGTCCATCCTTGCAGAAAACGCCATTGAATGGCTCTGATGATTTGCACAGAGCTCCACGGCCTTTTGCAGGCTGATAAGATGCTAGAAGAGGACATCTGAGCCAGGGCTCCCTCAACAGACTGCTCTGGGGGAAGAGCTGCTCCCATGCAACCAGGACTATGCACCTGAATGGTCCGCAGTCAAAGGAGGGCGGGAGGGACATGATGGTGTAAGCCACCGGCAGGAGGCTGAGGAAGAGCACCAGCAGCAGAAGGCCCATGTAGAAGTTGTTGGATCGGGAAGCTTTGAACACGCGTTCGTGGGGCACATTGCTGCTCATCACTGCCCAGCACTGGAAGTACATGGAGGTCAGCAGGCGCAGCACGTTGATGCCTACCAGTCCTGGAGCATAGAAGGAGCCCATCCTGGAAGGGCAGAAACCACATACTCGGTTGGCCCCCCAGAAGGTGAGGCCAAGGAAGGATGACAGGAGGAAATGGGGTAGATGGATTAGGAGCACGAGGCCTCACTGTCTTCCCTGCAGGTTCTGAAGGCAGTGGTCTCCCATTTAAGCTGGACATTTATTGCCAAGCCATAGCCACCCATTCCTCAGGAGAGGGAGATCTCCAAGCACCACTGGCTTGGGTTCTGACCATGAGGCACCTAACAAATTATTTGGCCTCCTGACTCTTTCTCTGTGGTTCCCCTAAAACAATAGTGCTACCCAGAAAAGTATCTGAAGTTCTTAAATGAAGAGAATGGGACACCAGCTTTCAGTGAGCCCTCAGCCTCTTAAAAGTCTTTGGTTGAAATTACTCAGCCTTTTCTTCTAACCCCCGCCTCAGAGGAGGAAGACCCTTGGCTCCTTTCCTCCTCCTCTCCTACCTATTTTCTCCCTCCTCCCTCTTCCCTTTCCTCCTCTGTGTCTCCTCCTCTCTCCCTTTTGCCTTCTCCTTCCTCCCTTCTCTACTTCATCCTTTTTTCCTTCCTCCTCCTCATTCCCCTTCAGGCTTCCTCTGTTCCTCTCCTTTCCTCTTTGTCCGTGGTAGCCCACGAGTAGGCCATGATATGGTCCTGGTTCTCATCTTGTCCTGTCCTCTATCTGTCATCTGAAAGGAGGCAGTTCAGAGAGGCCTGAGGATTTGTCTAACCTCTTCCCCCAGCTAGCTGGGAGGCCAAGCCTGAGATTCCAGTTTTCTGACTTCCCTGATGAGGTGGTCCCCAAACAAAACGCATAGCTCACCAGATCATTCCTTGGTTGAAGATCAAACCAAGTACATTTCCACTAATATCAAACTCAGCATATGACGGCTGCAGGGGGAGGCAGACAGAGAGAAAGGAAGTTGTTAGGCATTAGCTAGCCTCCATGACCAGCCAACTGGCTAAGCCAGGGACACTCCATCCCAAAGAGCCTGCTCTGGTGATCTGAGAGGAGCCTTGGATTCATGGTTCTGTTTCTTTAACACATTTTCTACATTTCAAGGAAAGTTTTGAAATACTTGAAGTTGAAAGTTTTTCCAATTACTTTTTCCATTAAAAAAGTGAGAGATTTTAACCTTTTAGGGCCTGCAGGCCAAATGTGTATTCTTGGGAGGACCCTGGCCCCAATGAGAACATTTTATCAATGCTCTAATCAGAAATTTACCTTAAAATTATAATCAAGGAATAAATCTAACAGGTAACCAAATGCAAATAGTTAAATGAGGGATCAAATGATAGTTTTAAAAGCAAACAAGCAAACACAATAATTAAACCACTCCTCCACCTGTCTTTTCTCCTTATCATTTTCCTCTAGTCTGAGAGTAGTTCGTGCAAAGGAAAGAGCTCAGCCAGACTCTGATTTTCAGAATGTTGGAGATTTGTCAACTATTTGAAAGACTGCAGATTGTGTGAGCACTGGGGAGTGAGGGGTCCTCAGGCAACATGCTTAAATCGACTTCCCCATTTGTCCTCTGGAAATGGAAGTCAAGAGAGACAGAGAGGAGGAAGAGGAAGAAATTAGGAGAGAAAGGAAGGTCAGGCATGGATCAAAGGAGGAAGAGGAAATGTGCATTTTCCAAAATTAATGGAGGTTTAGTCTTGGGACCTTAAAATGAAATGTTTAAAAATATTTTTGAAAACTTCTCATCTGCTGTGTTTTGTGTCCTGGTTAGAAAAATTGTCCTCACCCCAAGATTGTAACGTTATATACGGTTTCTTTTAGACATTTATGATTTAATTTTTTGATGATGAAAACTTTGATGTACCTACAATTTATGTATATAGATGAAATGGGTGAGAGATATAGTCCCTTCCCCCAGTGGTCAACCAGTTGTCTCCACCCTTTGTTATAAAATCCTTTCCCATTGGATTGAAAGACTGCCTTTATCTTAAACTAAATTTCCACATAGATTATTTCATATAGATTGTATTTCTGGATTTTCTATTCTGTTCCATTGATAACTTTGGCTGTTCCTTAGTATTAGTTTTAATTATTATAGCTTCATAATATGTTTTAACATAATGGTAGGTCTAGTCCCTTTCATTTTGCGGTCTTAAAATGTTTCCTGGCTATTTCTACATGTTTATTTTATTTTATTTTTTTTTCCACAGATATTATCTCACTTTATTTCTGTGAAAATCTTTTTTTAAAAATTTTTTATAAACATATATTTTTATCCCCAGGGGTACAGGTCTGTGAATCACCAGGTTTACACACTTCACAGCACTCACCAAAGCACATACCCTCCCCAATGTCCATAATCCCACCCCCTTCTCCCAAACCCCCCCCCCCCAGCAACCCTCAGTTTGTTTTGTGAGATTAAGAGTCACTTATGGTTTGTCTCCCTCCCAATCCCATCTTGTTTCATTGATTCTTCTTGTACCCACTTAAGCCCCCATGTTGCATCACCACTTCCTCATTCTACATGTTTATTTTTAGACTGAAATTTAGTATTATTTGGGGATATTGTTAAACTTATAAATTAATTTGAGGGCAATGACATCTTAGCAGTTTCCTTTTGTCCTATTAAAGATGGCATCTTCTTTGAACATGAGGTTCTTTCAACCTTGTTCTCGGACGAGATTATGAAGTTTTCCTCACTGTGAAGAGAAGTTGAGTAGGCTTGTGCAAAATTGTGGCAGGCAACTAAAAGAAAAAAAAATGACAGAAACCTGTACTGCAGCCCTTACCTAGGCCAGGTACCTTACTGCAGGTCATGATGAAGATGACACGAGTAAACAAGATATGGAGATCAGTTAAGGGGTAGTGCCCCTCCCAGCCCCCAACAACAGTGACAGAGGGACAGCGAGTGAGGTGTTGTGGAAGAGACACACACAGGACAGAGGAAGCCAGACATTCTGCCTTATCACAGAAGGCCACTACAGAGAGGAGATGACACACATTTAGAAAAAGCAGTTTCCCAGGTAGGGGAGGAAGAAGAGTATCTCAGGTGGAGGGAATGAGTGCAAAGAGATTATCAAAGCATAATCCAGAAGATAGCACCAATGGTTACTATGTGCTTGGTTTGTCCCAAGACTTTCTGAAACATTCAGGTCCACCTGCCCTCTCCCACCCCAGGATTTCATTATAGTCTCAAAAATTAAAAACTACCATTTCTAGGCTGCCTGGGTGGCTCAGTTGGTTAAGTGTCTGCCTTTGGCTCAGGTCATGAATCTCAGGATCCTGGGATCAAGCCCTGCTTCAGGCTCCCTATTCAGCAGGGAGTCTCCTTCTCCCTCTCCTCATCCCTCGTGCTCACTCTTGCTCTCTCTCTCTCTCAAATAAATAAATAAAATCTTAAAAAAAAAAAGAAACTACCATTTTGTCTTATCCACTTCTGTTACCATTCCTACACCTTGCTCGGTATGGACTCCAAAGGAGGGTGGTCTTTGCCTTCCCTAATGAGAGTTGATGCCACTTTGGCATTTCTCTACTACCATCTGCTCAGTACCAAAGCATGTGATCTACCCTTCCCATAGGCCAAATGTGAGATAGGAAGGTCATATTGTTAATTACATGGGGGAAAAGTGGAGTTTCCTCTCGGAAGGCAAATAGGTCACTTAAAGGAAATAAAGATGAAATGCTTCACTATTTTGCAGAGCAGAGACTGGCATCAATTATCCAAATAAATGCCCAAGAATGCATCTGACTATATCGGATAGGATGGTTGAGACCCCTCTCTGTGGGATGTTCAAGAAATGGTGACCTACAAATCCAGCCTCCAGGTCCCAGCACCAACAGTAGTTCATGAACCGGACAAAACAAGCCCGCAGGAAGTCCCCCAGCAGGATGGTGATGTACGTTACCAGCATGTCAGACACTGTCAGCCTCATAAATTCCTGCAAGGGGCAGCACAGGAAAAAAAAAGCATGGTCAGGGTCAAACCTTGTCCATTTCTCCCAGCTGACTGCAGCCACGCAACGTCTTCCCTACCCACTTGAATCTTTTCTGTGACCTGCTGGTTCTTGGTGGCACAGAGATGGTACAGAAAAAGGACCCCAGGCTTTGGAAAATCCTTATTTTTAGTTCCCAGTTACCAATCATCTTTTGCTTTTGGAATAGTCTCTGAGCCTCTCAAAGCTGATAGTGATAACAACCTTGCAGGGTTATTGGGAAGCTTAGCAATTATGCATGCAAATTGCCTGGGACATTGGCAATGCCCAGTGTATGGCAGTTATCAGCACTATTGCACAGAGAGAGGATCTAAAAGGCTCCCTCCTTGCTTCCTGCACCTCCTCTGAAATGTGGCTGCCCCCAGCTACCGCTGAATCTGACCATCGTCCCTGGGGACAAGAGCCAGCATTCTTCATCTCCTGCTAATTGGATTTTTGGCTTGTCATACAGAGATAATAATGCAGGTTTTTTCATGAGGCACATAATAGAAGAGCCAAAAGCAAAGTTTTTCTCTGCTTTATAGAGTGTATATAATTTATTAATTTAAAAAATTGGAAAATATCTACCAGGCATCATCACAACCTTTAAGACATCTGTCTAATAGCCTTGGAGTTCCTTGGGGGCACAGGGTCTGTTTTATTCATTTTTGTATCCTTCAAGATGATTAATGAATGTTTGCTGGATGAACGGCTGATGAGTTTTCAGGATTATTCCTCAATAAGAATTCAAGTTAATGCTCCTAAGTATCAGACAAATCAACATGTATCAAGTCTATTCTTCTGTGCAAGGTGATGCTCTGGGACCTGGGGTGGAGGCGGTGAAGGATACAGGTGAGCAGGATGTAACAGCTCAAACCCATCATTACTGACATGTTCAGAAAGAGACAAGCTTTAACCAGTGTTGGGAACAGTGACGGGCATTCAGGGAGGAGGGCAAGAGAGACATCTTCCAAGGGTCCGAGACAGGACATGAGAAATTCTATTGCAGAGTATTCCAAAGGAACCACGTATGTAATGGACTCTCTTTTGCCTTCTAAGGAGGGTGGGTTTTATTGACTTGAAGACTCTTTCTCTATTATACCCTGTGATGGCTTTAGAAATGCAGGAGCTCAGGAAGCTGGATTGCTTTGTACATGAATGTACAGAGGAGGAGGATTTCAAGAATATGGGGGGAATCTGGACTAGAAGAGATAAGAAATGGTGAGTCTGAGCCCTCCATGGAGGAACTAGGGAAAAAAGTCTCCTAGGACCCCACGGGAAGGAAACTCTGCTACAGGAAAAAATCTGCTGGTGGATTTATAGACAATGTTTGATGGGCTATGTGATACATCCCTTCCTTCATTGTACTTCACCACCCTCAGTTAAAAACACTGCTGTCTAATGCTTTGTGTGATTGGGTTCTTCATCACAACCCATGAAGAAGTAATAAACTCTGCATCTCAGTGTGGTGGCATAGGAAAGAAAAGCCCTGGGCAGGAGATGGAGTTGAGGAAGAAAGAACAGGTGATCCCTGTGTTACCTGAAAATACTTCAAGTTTCTGCCCAGGAAGGCAAAGAACATTAGCCTTTGAAGTCCATACTATGCAAGCTACTGGAATGGTGGTGACAGTGCATAAGGTGAAATGGTAGTTGTTAATATTTGGGACTAATGAAAACCATCAATTCTCTTTACAAAAATGCACAGATGCATATATGGACACGGATCCTGCCTCCAGTTTTTAGGAGTATTTATTCCTTATTTTGAGATGGAGAACCATAGGCTTTCAGTGAAATCTGAAGTAAGACTCTAAATGAATCCAAGTGGTATTAGACCAGTGAATGGAGCATGTAGAAAAGTATGTGGGATGCTGAAAAAAAATGGGAAAGAGAAAAGGTAAAAGTTTCCTAGGAAATACTGGCTTGATGTTTTGGTGTCTTAAAAATAGAAACATCCAGAAAGAAATAACAAAGAACCGAGAACAGGGATCACTTTTGCAGGACAACGTAATTACTCACAATGCCCACTGCTGTCTCCCAGCAAGAACCCCGGGGCACATCTGCAGGGTGCAAGGGTGGCCGGGGGACACTCTCGTTCCAACCCGAGGCGTTGTAATAGTTAAACAGAGTCCAGTGAGTGATGTTCTTTATTGTCTCTTCATTAGAAAGCTAGAATGAAAGATGGAAATGTGGGGTTGGAAGGAGGCAGGGATGGTTCAATTGTTTCCAAGGGAACAACAATTAAAGCTAGAATATGCCACCAGTCTGCCACCTAGCCTCTGCCTTACCTTTCAGTGGTTTCTACAGAAATGCCCTCCCCAGCCTTTCAGTCTATACAGGAGAAGGGGCATTTGGCTGAAATCCTTGGGTCTTTTCCGTGAGATTTTTTCTAAGTTACTATCTGTCTGTCCATCCATCCATCCAACCATCCATCCAATCATCTATCATCCAGTGGAATGCTGATCATTCTTCTTTTGAGAGTAATGTTTTTCAGGATCTATTCTAGGCATGTAAGGTAGAGATGACACAAGAGTGAAAAAGAAAGACAGGCTTCCCTCAGAAAGTTCACAGTCTGGAGGTGAGAGAGGTGAACAGACAATTATAGAATAGAGTGATAAGAGCTATGGGAAATATTCCCCAGGGACCAAGGAAATCCATATCAGACCATGGGGCCACAGAGAACTTACTGGAAGCAATGACATCTGAGACAAAACCTCAGGGAGGATTAGTCAATGAGTTAAACATGGGGAGAAGAGTGGAGAGACAGGCAAGAGAAAATTCTGTCCCATGGAGGAAGTGTGAGGTTCAAGAGAGCGGAAGAGTTCACTGGGGTAGGATGAAAGCCAGAGATGAAGGTGGAGGGGTAGGCAAGTTATTCCATGCTTAAAATCTTCCAATAGTTTTCTGTTAAACTCAGGTAAAAGTTCATACAGCTCCGTAATGAGAAGGTAGAGGTGGGGAAGAGGACCATCATCATCTGACCCTTTCCTTGGATTCAATTTCCCCTTCTTCCCTCCACTCTATTCTTTGCTATCCTACAGTTCCTTGTTTGCACCAGCTGTTCCCTCTGCTTTTTCCAATGTCTGCTAAGACTCCCCAGGTTGGGTGGGGGGAATTCTGGAGTCCCTCCTATGGACTGTCATGCTTCCCTGGGCTTGCCCCCACTGGAGCACATGCCACAATATGCTATACTGAATGAGTCTGTCTCCCAGCTGAGATGTAAATATCCTTGGGACAGGACTGTGTCTTGCTGTCTGCTGTACCCTCAAGGCCTGATATAGTGGGTGCTCCATGACCGTCTAGTGAGCAGTGATGGAAGGTGGAGTCAACTATGAGATATCATGTCAATAGACACTTTATGGCAGCTATGATGCAATATAGGAAAGGCTGCAGATAAACTATTAAGGATACCAAATGACATGTATATGATGTAAAGAGACTACCTAAAAAAAAGACAGTAATGACCTGCAACAAAACATTAACAATGGTTGTATTTGGGTAATAGGATTCTGGGGATACTTTTTTCTTCATTTTACTTTTCTCAATTTTCCAAAATTTCTTTAATTAATAGGGATTATGCATAAGGAAAATATAGCTGAAAAAGGAAATCTCATGGGCACCAGGGATTAGAGGAGTTTGTGGTCTTTACCTTGAGATGAACATCATCCATCAGGGCCAAGAGAAATGTGTAGAGGTTCCCCAAGAAGAGTGCAAAAATGCGTCCCAGCTGCCACTTTAGTCCAATGCGCGGGTGATAATTCTCCAGAGCAGCAATGGTTTCAAACAAAGGGGGACAAAACATACCAAGCAGGGACATCACAATTTCTACCTGAGAAATCAGTAAAGCCTGGATTACTTGGGTCATCTGTATCACTTGTTTGGTCACCATCTCTGTACTCCCTAAGGCCATGCATCTCCATCTCCTTGTTGCCCCCTCTTCCACCTCTGGAGATGCCCTCAAGACTCCACAACTTACTATGTGACTGTGACTAAGCTGCCAACATGCCTGGAACTGTCAGCCTATGTCCCAGACATCATAATTGCTCTGTGACTGGATGCTGTCATGATTGTTGCTATTGGTATTGATAAAAATGGCAAATTTTCTTTGAGAAATAAATGGGTTAACATATGGAACAGTTATTTGTGTTCAGTCAAAGTCATGAGCTGGGCAAGAGTCACTGTGGTAGCTCTTATCTCAGGAGCATGGAAGACAGGAAGCTGAGATCACAGAAGGGAACTAACAGCAGAGGGACATGGTAAAAAGTATGGCATCTGGAGTCAGTTCTCTGGGTTTGAGCTCCAGCTCTAACCCTTGCTGGGTTTGTAACTTAGAACAAGTTACATAACTTCTTTGAGTTTCTTGTTTCTTCACATGTAAAGTGGGAATGACAGTTTTTTATTGTGAGAGTCAGATGAGATTGTGGACATAAGTCTGCTAGCCTGGAGCCTGGTAAGCACTAAATTTGGCTCCAATTTTGGGAGAATCCTGACTTGTATAACTGAACCTGACCATGGTAGCATATTTTTTTTTCTTCAAATAAAACTGCTCCTCTAGTACAGAGTAAATCCTTGAACAGCTGACCAAAGTGCAGGTGGGTCGACTCTTCTGGGCTGGTTCTGACACCCTTATACTCTATCACACTGTCTGTTGGCTTGGCTACTCATCACCTTCACAAATGTTCATGCAGTGTTTCCCACCTGGACCCAGCCATCACTGTGGTGTATCACTGCACCACATCCACCACCGCCCTTCTTCACATGTGTGTTTAATGCATAGCCTAATTCCTGCCTTTCCCACAAAGTCCCCCTGCCTCTCCAGCTCACATAGAACTCTCCATCTGGCACACATCTGTAAACCAAAACATCTTAGTTGATCACTATTCCTGCCCACTGCTGTTCATGTTTTGGTTTATTCTTGTCAAGTCTGCTTCCTAAGGAAACTGCAATCTGCTTAAGGGCAGGATTCATCTCAGGCATCTTTTGTATCCCTCTCATACCTTAGTGATCTGATGTTTTAGATAAATTAACTGTAAAAGCATGTAGCTTAAAAACATTCATTCTGATTATTGCCTTTATTTTAAGAAAAGAATTTATTTATTTACGAGAGAAAGAGAGAGCACAGAGGGAGAGGGAGAGGGAGAGGGAGAAGCAGATCCCCACTGGAGCAGGGAGCCCAATGTGGGGCTTGATCCCAGTACCCTGGGATCATGACCTGAGCCAAAGGCAGACACTTAACCACTTGAACCACACAGGTGCCCCATTATTGCTTTTAAACCATAGCTTTAATCCATTTATATTTATTGTAATCACTGACATTAATCTATCTGATTTTATGCTTTATATTTGTCCTACCAGTTGCACATTTCTTTTTCTATCCTTTTTTGCTTCATGGGAAGAGATAGATTCTTTTTTATTATTTAATTTATCTAGCTCATGATTCTGTAGATCAGTAATTTTTCTCTGGGCTTAGGTAGGTGGTCTTTTGCTGGTCTCATGTGGATTCATTCACATATCTATGGTTCAGATGGTTGATGACTTCATTCATATGTCTGCTAGTTGACTGGCTGTCATGTAGAGTGATGAGATAACTGAGCAATATGTCTCTCATCATTCAACAGCCTAGTCTGAAACTGTTCACATGGTGGAGATCTTAGGGTTTCTAAGAGGGTAAGTTCCAAAACACAAGCATTTTTCAAGTCTACTTATATCATGGTTGCTATTGTCTCATTGTTAAAGCAATTCACATGGCTAACCTAGCTGGATTCCAAGGGTGGGGAAACAGATTCTACCTCTTCATGAGAGGAGCTAGAAAATCATATTGCAAAGAAATATAGGAATATAAGATGGGGAAAAACTTGGAGCCATTTTGCTAACTACTAAAGATGTTAAGTTCCCAAAAGAGATTTATGAACTCAATATAACCATAATGAAACTTTAATGAGTTTTATTGTGGATCTTGATGAGAGAACTCACTTTACCAGATATCAAGACATACTTTAAAGGCATAGTTTATCAGTGTATTTCTTAGGGCAGGCACAGGTAAATAAATCAGTGGTATAGAATAGAGAGCTCAGAATCACACTCATACATGAACAGATACTTGATTTAACTTTATACTTGATTTATGACGTATGGCACTGTAGAGCTGTGAAGAAAGGATCACCCTTTTAATAGTTGGTGTTAAGACAACTTATTATTCAGTTGACTGACATGCTAATTATAATCCAGCTTTAATAACCTATAAGAGACTAATAAGACGTGACTCTTTTTTCAAATGTTCATTCTACTTAACTGGAAAGGGATGTGATTTCACTTTTTAAATATGTCCTATAGGGTGGCTCAGTCATTGGGTATCTGCCTTTGGCTCAGGTCAAGGTCTGGCCTACTGGGATTGAGTCCCACATTGTGCTCTGCGCTCTGCAGGAGGCCTGCTCCTCCCTCTCCCACTCCCCCTGCTTGTGGGCCCTCGCTTGCTGTGTCTCTCTCTGTCAAATGAATAAATAAAATCTTAAAAAAACCCCAAAATATGTCCTATAATCTAGATTTTCAATAATTCAGCTGAATTGCATAGGAACCAGTATAATTTTCCATGTTTGCTCTCAGCATTCACTTCTACAGAGACGGCCTTTTTACCTCATTTCTTTCATACCAGCTGACATTCTGCATTTTGGAGAATTCCTGGGATCGCTTCACCACAAAGTAAATGAGGTACCCACTTCCACACAAACAGCAGATGATAAGAAAATTGGCCAGGACCCGGAGAAATCTTGTCAGATGAATATTTTCTTCTTTGTTACTCTCTTGTTCATCCACTATTGATTCCTTAATGTGTGGAAATAAGATGTGAGTAAGGACAGGCTAGGAACAAATTGGGTTCCTGAAATGACTGCTTAGTATATTATCATAAATGAAATAATCCAGAGGAGGTGCTGCAGAGCACTGTTGCCTTATGGAGAATTTTCTTCCTTCCTTCCTTCCTTCCTTCCTTCCTTCCTTCCTTCCTTCCTTCCTT